>NW_005871169.1:112490-113958 GCF_000147115.1 Myotis lucifugus | reverse complement strand
TTTGATTTTATGTATGTATGTATCTATGTATGTATATATCTGTCATCTATCTATCTATCTATCTATCTATCTATCTATCTATCTATCTATAACATCAGAGAGATAGAGAAATAGATAAAAGACTAAAGGTATGTGTCTATATTTAGATTGATATAATTTTATAAATTGGGTGGCATTAAGAATACTGTATTTGAGGAAAATAATGAATTTAACTGTACCTTCTGGCCTTTGAAGGCATGCATGCCATCTGGTTTCAGAGTTTTTCCTTAAAGAGTTCTCTTAATATTAAAAATTTGGGTTTCTTACTTTTTAACACTAGATTTATATAGCTCAGATTTCTACTGATTACTTTCTATGAAACATGATAATGGACTTAGACTATTTTTATTTATTTTCGCAGTTGATGTTTACATTGTGATTTATAACCATAATAATGAAAATGTCCTGTTTCTCTGAACATAATTGCTGTGGAGTCAGTGGTCACCATCTAAAGCTTACTACAGCTTCTTCGTTCCCGAGACCATGTTTGATTCACCTCCTGATTGCTTTGGTTGTATTATTAGTTATTACATTTTTAAGAAAGTCCCACTTATGGTCTATTCCTTCTGCATTTGTATGTATTAGGAATATATTTGTTGCCTTTATACTTAAATTACAACTTTACAGGGTAAAACATTCTTAAGTCACAACTTCTTTCTCTCACATTGTGTGGGCATTGTTTCCACTGGATATTATGAGGGAGTATTAGACTATTTCATTTTTTTCCCTCCTTATAGATAACTTGATTTGTTTTTCTAGATTTTTATAAGATTTTAAAAAAATTCATGAATTTTTTGAGTAATAGGAAAATTCTTAGTACTCAAAATCCTATTGTAAATTTTCTTGGGACATGATGTACAGGTTCAAATCTTTATCTCAGAGAAATTGTTCTAATGTTTTTAAAAGCATTTAAATATATATTTATGTTTAAGAAAAAATATAAATATTACTACTATACATATATAATTTATATTGTTGTCTATCTTAGACACTTATTTCATTATCTTTTCCATTTCATCTTGTATACACTTCTCAAGACTGTTTTCTGTGTCCTAACTAGTAATTTCATCATGTTTATTCTCCTCTTGTTACTATTGAGTTTATCTCTGTCATTTTTTTCCTGAGTATTGCCAGATCATTCTTTCTCTCTCTCTCTTTTTACTTTATCATGTTCTTTGGTTTCTTATATTAACACTAGAGGCCTGTGCCCTCTCGCAGTCTGGGACCCCTCGGGAGATAACAACCTGCTGGCTTAGGCCTGCTCCCGGGTGGCAGAGGGCACGCCCAATCCCTCGGTGCAGCCCCTGGTCGGGCTCAGAGCAGGGCCGATGGGGGAGTTGGGGCACCGCCCCCTGTCATGCACAGAGCAGGGCGATCGGGGAGGTTGCGATGCCACCCTCAGTCACGCTCAGAGTAGGGCCGATCAGGG
>NW_005871169.1:48818-112390 GCF_000147115.1 Myotis lucifugus | reverse complement strand
TTTAAGAGTAGTGCCGATCTGGGGGTTGGGGCGCCGCCACTGTCACACTCAGGACAGGGCCAATGGAGAGGTTATGGCTCTACCCTGTCACACACAGAGCAGGGCCGATCAGGAGGGTTGGTGACGCCTCACCCTGTCAAACACAGAGTTGCAGGGCAATCAGGGGATTGGGGAGCTCCCCCCTATCAGGCACAGAGCAGGGCTGATCAGGGGGTTGGGGCACCTTCCCCTGTCACACACAGAGCCACAGGGCAATCAGGGGGTTTGGGCGCTGCCCCCTGTCACGCTGATCCCGGTGCTGGGAGGCCTCACTGCTCCGCTGATCCCGGTGCCAGGAGGCATATTACCCTTTTACTATATAGAATAGAGGCCTGGTGCACGGGTGGGGACCGGCTGGTTTGCCCTGAAGGGTGTCCTGGATCAGGGTGGGGGTCCCCACTGGGGTGCCTGGCCAGTCTGAGTGACGGGCTGAGGGCCGTTTTCAGGCTGGCGGGTGACTGAAGCTCCCAACTGCTCCTTTTTTTCTTTTTCTTTTTTCTATTCTGGGCCAGCTTTAGCTCTGAGGCCTCGCTGCTGAAAGCAGGTTTCTGGCCTTTACCTTCTGTATTTAATACAATGTTGCGGTCCGGCTGGCTGAAGCCCGGCTGACTGAAAGCAGTTTTCTGGGGTTTTGTTTAGCTTCTATATTTGCAACATAGTTGCTTAGAGTTGCAGCTGAGAGGCCGGCAAGTCAGGCGGGGAACGTTGGAGTCCACAGTCACTGGAGCAAGCAAGCCTCCCTGTTCACTTCAGTGCATGGCTGCCGGCTGCCATCTTGGCTGATAGTTAATTTGCATAAGGATATGATGATTAGCCAATGGGAAGGGTATCGGTCATACACTAATTACCATGTTTCTCTTTTATTAGTGTAGATGCTTTTATATCAAAGAGGACTATACTAACTCTTTGTTTTTGAAGGGTTTAATATATATAGGTAATACTTTAAAATAGCTTTAACTTTAAATGCACTATATAGTTATTGTGAAATGATTTGTATAAGAAATGATTTATATATTTGATATATATTAATACCTGGTAGGAATAGTTGAAATTATAATCTTGTATTTATTATGGAACTATCTTTGTGAGGTAACAAATTGATCCAATGCTAAATAACTTTACCTAAGAACTTTGATTATGTTTTTTGTATCCAGATATTTCAAATGACTGGCACAGTGAAATAAATTTGGAGTTCAAGTGCTATTACTGTATAAGGCAATGTGAGGCATTCATAAAAATTACCCACCATAAAATCACCTTAACCCCCCTGATAGAAAAAAAGACAATGAGTTAGGAATTGTGTAAATTGCATGTTGCCGAATGTTTAGGCTACAATTATGATGACTTTTCCTCTGTGTGTTTGCTGTCTATCCTCTTTTCATTTACAGCTGCTCATTTCCCAGCATGTTTGAGAAGAATGGATTCATAGGGTTTATAGCTACCTACTGTGCCATCTACTTTCAGTAACAGTTGGTTTCCTAAGTGAATTGGCAACTAGGCATATCTTAGTAGGGTTTTGTTTTATTTTCTATGATGTTAAAAATAGTTTGTGTTTGAGAAGAAAAGGAAAATCTTTGTGCCTGAATTGGCTTTTGACAACTCTTTAAGTGCCATTACTCCTATACAGGACAGGATATGGTCCCTATCATTTAATAGTGCTGAAATGTCACATTCTTAAGACAGCTATTTTATGGCTCCCCTGAATAACTGAGCCCAGCGCTTCGCCCTGGAATTTAATAACTTATGTCTCCAAATTCCTGGGTAAAAAATAGTCTTCCTCTTTGAATAAAAGTTGCCATGGCAATTGACAAACTTGTCAAACACCAAGGCCAATCTTTAGCTTTTCAATATTTTCAAAGATGTGAGTAAATATAAAGGTGTATTATCACATACCCGTATCAGTGATTGTAATTAGGCAACATGTATATTTTTGCAGATAATCATTATTTAAGCATAATGATATTATTCTTTATGTTAACTTTAAGACTATATCTTTTTTTTACATATTTTATTGATTTTTTACAGAGAGGAAGGGAGAGGGAGAGGTATAGAGAATCAGAAACATCGATGAGACAGAAACATCAATCAACTGCCTCCTGCACACTCCCTACTGGGGATGTGCCCGCAACCAAAGTACATGCCCTTGATCAGAATCGA
Source organism: Myotis lucifugus (assembly GCF_000147115.1). Lineage (NCBI taxonomy): Eukaryota > Metazoa > Chordata > Mammalia > Chiroptera > Vespertilionidae > Myotis > Myotis lucifugus. The sequence goes on along the minus strand of NW_005871169.1, from coordinate 110,194 downwards.
CCCTGGGACCCTTCAGTTCGCAGGCTGACGCTCTATCCACTGAGCCAAACCGGTTGCAGCCATGGGCAAACTACGGCCCGCGGACCGGATCCGGCCCGTTTGAAATGAATAAAACTAAAAAAAAAAAAAAGACCGTACCCTTTTATGTAATGATGTTTACTTTGAATTTATATTAGTTCACACAAACACTCCATCCATGCTTTTGTTCCGGCCCTCCGGTCCAGTTTAAGAACCCATTGTGGCCCTCGAGTCAAAAAGTTTGCCCACCCCTGGGTTAGGGCTAAGACTATATCTTGACTAATTACAGAGATATAGGTGTTAAGGGAAATACCAAAGTCCTTTTAAATGTGTTGATTGCAATAATTATACTAAATTCTATAGTGAAAATCTGCAGTTTTAAAGAGGATACTATTTAGTATTTATGTGGAAATTTGGCAACATCATAGAATCTGTTACATAATTCACCTAAAGATTACATCTCTGACTTTAGTGTTGCTGAACTGTTTATAATAATTCTAGCAATAGGGAAAAATTAAAATTCTTATTTAAACTCATAGACAATTTTCTTCAAAACCACCCCTTTATATGATTCGTTGGGAAATTACATGAATCATTATCACTTGTTATTCAGATCTGATGATTTCTGGCAAGTTAGATTTAAATTCTCATTTCTGCTATGTGATTAGCTAGAATACCAGAATTGAATGGGAGATGTTTATTATACAGATGTGTAAATCTCTAGATTAGTTTGCCTTCTTCAGTGTGTTGCTTAAGTTGAGTCTCTTTTGGTTGCAAGTTAGGGAAACTTGTTTGTCAGTTAGGATTCTTTTAGTTGACAATTACCCAACAAAAGGTGTTTTAACAATAAAAGAGATTTCATGGTTAACACACCCAAGTGTAGGTCACACTTATATGTACCTGATCGGGGATCTGGCTTTTTCTTTGCATTGATTGTTCTGTTCTCATCTATGTTTGCTGTGTCTTCAGGCCGGATTTCCTCTTGGCAGCAACATGTGGGCAGTAGTTCAAGTCTCACACCTACATTTCTCAGCAATCAGAATAAGAGAAAGTATCTCCTTTAAGCTTCTAGATGTCTCATTAGTTGGTCTTTCTTACCATGCTTTTGTGCTCATGATCCCCACCAGCCCTTGTGGCCTTTGGAGTGACATGGCAGAATGGCTTGTGCCCAATGGCAAGGAGGGGACCCACCTCAGAAGTTCCCAGTGGTGAAGCGCCAGTCAACAGGGAAGACCCGCTGGCAACATAGTCGCAATGCTTGTTACCCCCTCCCCCCAAACTCACATCATCAGTGTCTTAATCTTCTGGAAGGGAGTGCTGGAAGCCCTATTAAATCTCTCTTGGGCTGCATGGAATCTTCTTCCTTCTTCTTCCTTTGTATCTCCTTTTTTCTCCTTTCTCTGCATAATTTTCTTATCGGTATACACACAATTCAATGTTATACCCAGAGTTTAATTGGAGGTTTACTTAGGAACTTTTAAAAAGATCTTAATGTTAACATATAATCACTGTTCTCAATATTTACATTTAGGGTCAATATTTTTTTTTTAGTCAAGCAGCAAAATCTAGTACTAAAAATATTCCCTTCCTTTGTGTAGTCAGTTTTCTATATATATCTAGCCTGATGGCTTGTGAAAAGGTAGCTGGGATTCTTGTTTTGACAAGATTTCAAGAATAATTGTACTTTATTTAATTAGAACAACCAATAAATGCATTAGACAATATTCACATCTCAAACATTATTATTCAAATCACAGACCCTCATTCAATAACCATTATTCTTACATATACCTGAATGTTTTAAAATATGTTCTATCTAGTGGGCTCCACAAATGGATATGCACAATTACATTTCGTGGTAAAAAATATATATATTTGCAATTTGAATTAGTCAAGAATCATTTTATTTTCTGGGAATTTCTCTCCAAAATTGCCTTTTAAAACATTTAAGTCTTTGCACTGAGCGAGAGACATGAAAAATAAAGGTTCTGTAGCAGGCACCATGGTGATACCAATAATGAGAATCACATAAAAGTAGAATTTAGTAACCCCAATTATAGAGAAAAAATATATTATCCATTTCTAGGATCTTTAACTTAAAGTAGGCCCTAATGTAACCCCAGCTTTAAAGAAGAGAAGTTTGAATTTGTTGTCACTCAGTGGTAATTATAGTTCAAGTTTTCATTAAATAGTTCCAAGAGTGGCATTTTCTTTGGTCAGCAATTAGATCCCTGTAATAGAAAGACTATTGTTTATTTATAAATTTCTTCTAAAGAAGCCTACTAATTTTATATATTTTTTATCTAATTCACATCCACTAGAGGTTAACTCCTTTAGCTGTTTTGAAGAATACTAATACTTAATTTCATAGTATCATTATTTAGTTTGTATTTTAAGAATTTTTGGGGACCGTATTCTGTTCATTTCTTTTGAGAACTGACTTTTTTTTCTTTTTCATGAAACTCTGTCTATAACTCTGTAATTTACATAAATTGGGTTAAATGCCTCTTTTCTCTCCAGCCCTATTGAGATAAAATTGACATGTAACAGTGTGTAAGTTTATCTATAAAATATGTTGATTTGGTACATTAATATATTACAAAATAATTACCATGATAGCATTAGCTAACACTGACATCATATCACATAATTACCAGTTCTTTGTTGTGGGGAGAACATTTAATATCTACTCTCTTAGCAACTTTCAAGTACATAATACTGTACATGTATTACAGTGTTCACTATAGTCACCATGCTGTATAGGAGATTCCCAGAATTTATTGGGCAGTTTGTACCCTTTGACCAACATCTCCCTGTTTCTCCAAAACCCCAGCCCCTGGTAACCACCATCCTACCCTGTTTCTATGAGTTCAGCGTTTTTAGATTGCACATATAAGAACATACAGTACTTATCTGTCTCTGACTTATTTCACTTAGCATACTGCCCTCAAGGTCCATCCATGCTCTGTTCTTTATGTGCATTTTTCTCTATTATAACAGGAGGACACAGATCACAATTACTATATATCTCGGATATATGGTCCATCTGATTCGGCCAGCCGGGATTTGTGGGTGAACATAGACCAAATGGAAAAGGACAAAGTGAAGATTCATGGAATACTTTCCAATACTCATCGACAAGCTGCAGTAAGTGCTTTGACATTTCAATTTTATTTTTCCTGCTGCTGCTGCAAAAAAATTTGTTTTAATTGACATATCAACATTTCTTGTTATGATCACTGTTCAAGTATATTTAGTTCTGCAACTGCAATTTAGATTAATAATTGCATATAAGATATTATAGAAAATGAAAAATAATTATTTTGAGGAGCCACCTTTAATTAAACTATTAATTAAATTAATTAACAATTTTCCTAATGAGAGGATGAGTTACATATTCAATGTTGAGATAGATCTTGGATGGTTTTCAGTTTTTTTGTGATCCATGAGTTTAGACAATATTTTTTAAAAATTACATTAATTTAGTATCTTCCATTTTGCATGGGTTTCTTACTCTTGGCCTGGGAAAGATGTAACCAGAAACATTTATGATTCCGATACACATATAGACCAAGATAGAAATCTAAGTGAAGAAGTTTGATATAAAGGAAAAAATTAAACCTAGAAGTCTCCAATTATATTTTAAGCCTGAGTTCATTATTTACCATCTGTGGTTTCTTAAACAAATAATGAAACTATTCTGAGGCACAGTTTACGCATCTGTATGGTAAGGATGACAGGGGAAGTTATATAGGATTCACCTCACATGGTCATTGTTATCCTTTTCTACCTTATAGACTGAATGCTTATGCAGGTTAGCTTTTCAATGTTCACAACAATCCTATGATTTCAATATTATTACTGTGCAGATATTGCAGATGAGAGAATGGAGTCTTGGAAAAATAAGGAATCTACCTACAAGTCTCTAACTAGTAAGTGATGAAATTAGGATGCTAACGTAAGCAGTGAAGCCCACACTCAAAATGTGTGTGTAAAATTTGTCACAGTTGGTTTTCAGCAGATTTTGAGAATTGCTTCCTGATAAGTGCCTAATTTAACATTTTACAAGTTATTTAGTTTTGCTATCATAGACAACAGTGGTGATCTTACTGTTAATGAGGTGATGTCTTGTTCAGTTTAGTATGACTTAAAGTGAAACAACTTTAAATTTTCAAGTATTCTGACATTATTGATATAAAGCAGGGGTTCTCAAACTTTTTAAACAGGGGGCCAGTTCACTGTCCCTCACCGTTGGAGGGCCGGACTATAGTTTAAAAAAAAACTATGAACAAATTCCTATGCACACTGCACATATCTTATTTTGAAGTAAAAAAACAAAACGGGAACAAATACAATATTTGTATTTGCATGTGGCCCACAGGCCGTAGTTTGAGGACCCCTGATATAAAGACTCAATGGGTTAAGTGACTCAAAGAGGCATGGATTCGGTAAATGTAAAATATCAAAAATTTTGGCCACAGCCTTTATTGTATATATATGTACTAGACTTTCCTATTTCAGGAGGTCAGCTTCTAACAGTTAAAATGGAAGTTAATTATAATCCACCATAATGATTTATTCAATTTTCAATATAGAGCACATGTTTTCTGAGGCAGAGAAGCAAAGTAGCCAGCTTGCCCTGGCTGGGTGACTCTGTGGGTTAGTGTCCTCCCATACACTGAAAGGTTGTGGGTTGTATTCCTGTTCGGGGCATGTATGGGATGAAACCTATGGATGTTTCTCCCCCCCCCCCCCCCCTATATCCCTTTCCTCTCTCTTTCAAATCAATAAAAAACATGTTCCAGGGTTAGGATTAAAAAAACAACAACAACATACACACAAAAACACTACAAAGTAGCCACCTTTCCTTGCTGAATTTCATCATCTGGCTTTTCCATATTCAAGCAACCCCAGGCAAGATGACAGATTTAGAAATGATTCACTGTTGGGTTTAGAAATGGATCTTCAAAAGAAGACAAAATGATTATAGTAGGACAGTGTCTATTAGAAAGTTATTGCATCTTCAGTAAATTCCACTTTGCTTTACTAAAATATATATAGGACAGATGAGGCTTACATGCCCTCTCAAGCTTAGGGGAAAGGGGGTTGGGAGTTATGGTTTGGGACTTTAAAGGGTGGAAAGGCAATTCACATGGAGATGAAACAGCAAATGTTTGGTAAATAAATGCTTGCTGGGCCATACTCAACAAAGGGACCCAGTGAGGACTTTGATCAAAAGGTTCTTACTAGCTTCCTCCCTGTCAATCGCACTTAATTCATGTTATCTAAGATGATAGTTCTCTTCCTGGAGCAGGTTTTCTATCTAAATTCTTTTAGGTGGGTAAGGGGCCAAAGGTTTTTCCTGAGTCTTCTTTCTTGAAAATATCCAGCTTTAAAAATAATATCCCAAAAAGCATATTTTAGAATGGAAAACTCTGCTTCTCTTCACTATTATTACTTTTTTCTTTTTTTTCTTTGTTTGTTTATTTTGTTTTCTAAATTCTACCTAAATATAAAATCATAAGGAATCTGTTTTTCTCTATCTGACTTATTTCACTTAGCATAATACCCTCCAGGTTCATCCATGTTGTTGCAAATAGTAAGATTTCATTTGTTTTTTTATGGCTTAGTAATATTCCATTGTACATACATACCACATCTTTTTTATTCATTTGTCTATTAATGGACATTTAGGTTGCTTCCATATATTGGCTATTGTAAATAATGCTACATGAACATAGGGCTGCATCTTTTTGAATTAGTGTTATATATTTCTTCAGCTAAATACTCAGATGTGGAATCGCTAGATCATATGGTAGTTCTACTTTTAATTTTTCAAAAAATCTCCATATTATTTTCCATAGTGGCTGCACCAATTTACATCCCCACCAAAAGTACACAAGGGTTTTCTTTTCTTCAGTAGAAAAATCTGCCAATTGGACTCCATTTAATTAAATTTTATATCTGGAAACTTATAAATTAATAAAACATTTAAAAATTTTTCTACGAACATTCTTTCATAAAAATTAGTATGAGATTTATAATTTGTAAAGAGTGATGCATGGTTTAACATGTCCTCAATTGGCCTCCCCACATTTCCAATCCTTCCTGGATCTCTCTGCTCTGTTTCCATTATGCCTTCCTCTGAGTAGAATCAGGTTGTTAGAGATGAGGACAGATTTCTAATGTTAAGGCACTAGGGGACTCAGTAATATCCACAGAACCCCTCCCTTCAACCTTCACAGAACACACACACCATAACACAGCTGTTCTCCCTGTGATGTTACTGAGAGGTTTTAGCACAAGGGAAATGGCAAATGGGAAACAAGACATCCAGGTTGACTTGGTTTACTGATGTCATGATTATCATAATTCTTGATACAATGCTCTCTGGTAATTTGGCTGCAAACATTTAAGCCCTAAAAGAAGAGGGAAGTTTCTATAATCTCATCACCAAAGGATATAATTTGCATGTCCAAGGTCAAAAAAAAAAAAAAAAAAAGAAGAAGAAGAAATTATATACCTAGGGGCAGACCCAGGTGCAGTTAGTTAAGTAATCCAGCCCTGAGTAAGCAGGAGGTAGAGTGAGAAAGCTAGAAGATTGATTTTTCTGAAGACAAAGCTACCTTCCTCTTTCCTGGCTTCCTCAGAATTGGTCAGAGGAAGACAAAGGAGTGTCTGACTTGGTAGCATAATTTTTAAAAAAATATTTTTCCCTCTTCCACCATCACTCATGAATGTGGTCCAAAGCCATTTTGGGATCATAAATTAATATTCTAGAAAGAGGATGGTGGAAACAGTAAAAGTTATCCCTGTTCTCCATTAACATAATCCTATATAATAGAAGGCTAATATGCAAATAGACCAAACGGTGGAATGACTGGTCACTATGATGCACACTGACCAGCAGGGGGCAGCCTCACAACACAGGAGCTGCCCCCTGGTGGTCAGTGTGCTCCCACAGGGGGAGCGCCGCTCAGCCAGAAGCCAGGTTCATGGCTGGCAAGTGCAGCAGCGGTGGTGGGAGCCTCTCCTGCCTCCTCAGCAGTGCTAAGGATATCCGACTAACGGCTTAGGCCTGCTCCCCACCTAAGCCATCAGTCAGACATCCCCTAAGGGCTCCTGGACTGCATGAGGGCGCAGGCTGGGCTGAGGGACCCCAGAGTACACAAATTTCGTGCACTGGGCCTCTAGTATCTTAAAATTTCACAGCTGAGTATTTGTTTCTAAATCATTTAATTCATGTTTTACATGATAGAACACACTAACTTCTTTTTCTTTTTATACGTAAGATATACTCAGTATTTACATTACATATGTATATTGCAATTTCATTACATGTTCTTTCAAACCTCTCCATTGTGCATTTTGGTTTAAATAACATTTCTTAAATTATTATTAAAAAAAATAAAACAGATGTTAAAACCTTTTACCTTTGACAAATTAAAGGAAGGATCTTGTATTCCTAGATAAAGTTGAAAAAACTTGCAGTAAGTCCCTACCATATGGCAAGCAATGAGCCAGCACTTTATATTCAATTACTGGTACTTATTTGTTTTAGGTTGTTGTGTTTCATTTGTTTTCCGTTATTGAAAGTCATACAGTTGTCAGGTTGTAGCTCGGGAAGTTACTAACTACAAACCTAGGAACCTGTTTGTACCTGTTTCTTTCCTTCTGTGTGGAACTTCGAATTTCATAATTTTGAGATTATTTTCTATATTTCTAAATCATATACTTTCATCCATTGCTGGGCACAAAGTTTGATTCAGTAGCTAGTCAAATTAGAATTATTTTGCCTTCTGAAACTGTGGTTTATCAAATTCTGCTTTACAACTTGATACCACTCTCTGGTGGAAGGAGTCTGGGGTCATAGAAGTTATAAAACCTTGGCTCCAACTTTTTTTTTCTCAGGTTTTGGACTCCCTGCATTTTACTTTTACAACCTGCCCACCTCGACTACCCTTTAGTTCTCATTTGAGAATAAAAACGAAATAGCTATGAGAATATCAAAGAAAAATGAGATTGCAAATGCATTGTTATTAGAGAGTCCAAAAACATAATAAACCCCCAAAAAGCTAATTTCTAAGTATTCTCTAAGAATATAGGTAGATAGATATTAATATCAATATTATACCTCCATATACTTTATTTTGCCAAGAAATTGTCAATGTGCTCTTTGCCAAATATAAGCCCACTCTTAGCTTATAAAATTGTATCTTTCTCTATGTTAGTAAAAAAAGATTGATTCTTTATATAAGAAACCTCAGCAAAATGAAATGAAGTGCTACTCTGTACCTCTCTGTCATATTGCAGGCAAGGTTTTTGATGAAACTTGTAGTTTTGATATGGTGATTGTTCTAAATTTTAATAACACTGTTCTTGGCAGAGATCCTCAGACTACTTGATTTATAAGCAGAAAGCTTCATTTAAAAAAATGAAGTTTTCTGCAGTTTATTTTCTTTTTCCCCCCCAGGAAAATAGCATCATTTCAACTAGCATTTCTATCAGTCTTACATTTGCATAATGTTGATGTTGGGAGAGCTAAATTTGGATGCCAATTGTGATTATAGTCCATTGTTTGCTCATATTACGCAATTTCATTTTTTTCTGTGCATCAGAAATCTACTGATAAATGCTAATTTCTCTAAATGATTAACTCTAAAGGCAATTTAAATTACTGTTTCTATTAGGCTATTATCTAGACCACACATTTCTGCCCGTGTCCTGTTCACAGTATCTAACAAGCTGCTTTTAGTTATTTTTGTTTGGGTGAATAAACTTGCTGCTCTCTGTCTTTTGAATTGTTTCATTTCAAGTAAGACACCCACAGTCCATCCCCCTGGCCTTACTTGGTTTTGCTCATGGGATTTTCCTCTAGTTTAATAACAAACTGAGATGAGTTGTGCCTGCACATGTCTTTCCAGCTTGATTTTGGTTTCATTCATTTTACTCTTACTATTTCAGATAGTCACCTACCAATTTTGAGAATAATTCTCTCTCTACTGAAGAAGTGTTATTTGAGGGTTTGTGATCCATTCAGCATTATCACATGATATTAGAGAAACTGACTTCTGTTCCTCTGGGTGCCAGGGAAACGGGCTGGTCACCTGCCTCAGAGCCAGCAAGTAATGGAAAGAGCTAGTCTCTTCCACTGGTGGCATTAAGAACACATTAAATACTTCTTGGCCCATTCAAGTTGCTGAGTTTAGTAAACTCCTTTTGCTGATCTAATTATATAAATTACTAATCATTTAAGATACCCTTGATACCCTTCCTGAATCTAAGAACCGGATTTTAGACATTGCAGGTCCTTTGGTGATTCTTAAAGATAGCAGCAGCCTTATGAAGCCCCCAGTGATCAATTCTTATGCATATAACAAGCCTTAGGTTTCCAAAGCAAGACATTCTTTTTTTTTAAAAAATCATACTTGAGTTCATCATATTTCAGGTCAATCTCATCTTCATTCTCCATATTGTGTCTTTAGTGGGGGATGGGCACCATTCTTTATGTAAAATTAACATAGGAACATTGGGAGGTAATTTTATACGTTCTCTGTTACCAGTGATGGCTCTAAAATAATTCTAGATAGGCAAATATCTACTCAGCTTTTTGAAGTCACAAGTGAGGTGACTACTTGAGGTTTCTATGAAACTCTCTTAGATTTCACATTAATCTTTCATAATCATAAAGCTGCTAAAATAGGACCCTCAGCCATGTCTCAGGTGGAATAAATAAGTCCATTTACTCCTGTCTTTCATCCTGGATTCTCTTCTACAACCTATTTTTTATTATCTTTCCTGGGATCTCTCCATGAACCCATGAAGACATACCAGTGGTTAATTTTAGATAACATGAGTACAAAACATTCTCATCCTGAAGTTACTCAGTGATTAAGCTTACACATGACTATTTTGTATGAGAAAAGTTGACAAAATGTAGATGAAATATAATATTTCTTAACAGTGACTACAACTAAAAGCAAGTACATTTAATTCTTGTGAAATATCTTAAATTATAGGAGGTAAAAGACAAGACATTTTCAGATGAAGATTTCCTTGACAATTTAGTATTTTTATATCTTTTAAAAATATTTTATAGCTATTTTCAATATATTTTATTTTTGTCTGTTTCTACTTACCAAATTATAACCTATCTCAAGTTGTAGATGATTACCTGAGGCAGAGATTTTCAAAACCTTTTTCATCTCATGGCACAGATAAACTAATTACTAAAATTCTTCGGCACACTGAAATAGATATTATAATTTTTGCCGATCTGACAATAAAAAATAGGCATAATATTTATTCATTCACACCAGATGGCTATTGTTTTGTTGACTGTTGTCATTTTTTTTTAAATTTGACAATCTAAGGGAAATCAGTGCTCCTGACTAAAGAGTCAGGTACTACATGTTTTAAAAATTCTTGCTGCACACCAGTGTGCCTTTTTGGGCACACCAGTTGGAAATCGCTGCCCTTGGGAATAATCAACATTCACATAGTTTATTTATACATTGGCTTATCACCAGAACTTTGCTGTGCCTGAATCCAGCTCCAGAAAATGAGTGTCTCTTTCTTCACTAAGTTGCTCTGTTAAAATGCCAATGTGTCTGGAAGTGAACTTCCTGTAAGCTACTCTCATCTTATATAATAAAAGCATAATATGCTAAGTGTCCAACCGATTGGTCCACCAGTTGCTATGACATGCACTGACCACCAGGGGGCAGATGCTCTGATGGGTAGGTTAGCTTGCTACTGAGGTCTGGCTGATGGGGACTGGGCAAGAGGGCTGGACATGCCCTAGAGCCCTCCCACAGTCCCTCCCCAACTGGCCAACCTCCCACAATCCCTCCCTGGCTGGCCGGCCCCCATCGGCCTGATAAGGACTGGGCGAGACAGCCCCGATCGTCCTTGATCGCAGGCCAGACTGAGGGACCCCACCCGTGCATGAATTCATGCACTGGGCCTCTAGTTTAAGATGTAATGCCAGAAATCTCTTATCATGCAGCAGCTGAGAAGAAATGCCAAGTAAGATTCACTCTTGATAAATAGGCCAAGTTTAAGCATCTGGGCCCTGCTCCCAGACAGGTTAACCTGTAGATATGCGAGAGTGTCAAAGAGAGCAGCTCTGAGAGACTGTATTGAGAGGCATCAATTTCCTTAACTTTTGAAAAATCCAGAAGTTGGCAAATGTGACTAAATGTTAATAAATATTGGTGATCTGCATAAATATATAGGGGATTCTTGCTATTATTTTTGTAACTTTTTAAAATTTGAAAATATTTCCAAATACAAAATTAAGAAAAAGAGAAGTTAGCAAAAGAGGAGTTAACTTTGAAGAGTTAACATTGAACTTGTCCCAATTTCAATTTCAACCTGTAATTAAGTTTTGAATTTTTTGTCACTCTCCCTGCATTGAATTTCAAATCATAGCATGTCTGTTGAGGGGCAGCTTGCTAATAGTGTTTAAGGAGATGGACTTAGGCTGCCTGGATTTTGAGTCTGCCTTCCCCTCCCCCCAACCCCTACTTTTCCAACTACTAGCTGGGTGATTTTGAACATGTTATTTACTCTATTAATTCCTCATCTATAAAATGGGATGATAACAGTATCAACCTTTTAAGGTTGGCATTAGAATGAAAAGATTTAACATTTGTACAGTGCTTAATTCAGTGGCTGGCACAGTGTTGTAGATGTCGGTTTCATTGATACTAATAATCATCATGCAAATATTTAACTTTAAAACAGTCACTTTCCACTGACAGGAAAGAGAGGGCAGATCGTAATCAACGAAGGCAAGGGAGGGACTTTTTAAACTGCAAAGGATAAACTAATAGGAGTATTTTTCCTGCCTACCCTGTTTGAGGATCACTGGTCAAGGAAGTAACAGGAGTGTCATTGCCCTCAGGTGTACTAGGGCTGCAAAGAGCATTAGCAAATCATTGCTTTAAAGGGACTTGGCAAGCAGGTACTGCTATGCTTCAATTCCTCAAATGGAAAATTTCAGGACATGTAAGTGCTACCAGGCGAAGCAAGATGATGTTATCCAGAATCAAGTCTATTTATCCTTTTAATCCATTTCACGCCTGTCAAAGTCCTCATAGCAGTTGTTTTAGAGTTCCAAGACCATTGATATGACATCAAGTCTTGCTATTCAAAGTGGGCTCCCTGAGGAGAGCTTATTAGAAACACAGAATTTCAGCCCATTCACCCCCAGACCTACCAATTTGGAATCTGCATTTTAACCAGAACCCTAAGTGTTTCCTAGGCACACTCTGGCTTGAGAAGCCTTTGGGGACCCACGGCGTTGCTTCTAGAGCAGGGTAAAAAACCCAGAATTGGCTTTTTCTGCTTCTCGCCCTCCCCACCTACCCTTAAGGGGTTTCTTTACAAATCCTGTTGTGCTTTCTCTGTGCCCTGGAACCTGCTATTGTTCTGCACCTCACCTGAAGGATAGTTACCTAACTAATTTGAATAATTCTCAAAATGCCCAAGTATAGGCAAGCCCCTATAAGTCAGGTGTTTGCTGGCAGTCATGCACTGTGAGAGGCCAGAGATATGGCGCTAGTTCACTTACTCTGTTTCACATGAGCGAACATCAGGTAACTGCAAAATGTTTACATGTTGTTTTCTAATTTATGAATAGGCCCATGCACAGCGTCATTCAATATGCAGGGTTAATGAAGTTCTCAATTCTGTTATGAAAAAAAGCGCTGAAGCGGTTAGAATTCCTAACTCAAAAAATCAATTCAATTGATGGGCTTTTTTTTTCTAAAAGACTGAATAGCCAGTCTCTTGTCCTTACATTTGCATATTGATTAGCCAATTTCCCTGAACATTTTGATCTTTTAATTAGGTTTGCAGTGTTTTCAGTCACTGGATCAATGACCCATGTCCTGTTCTCTCCTCCCAGAGTGTGAGAGTTGGTTAAAATACCATTTTATGACAAATCCTTGATCGTAAAAGCATTATAAATTATTGTTCCCACTGCAGCTAATTTTTTTTTTCTGGAATATACTCAGCTCATTTTTGGACTAGAAGCAGGATCTTACTTTAGGGCAGTAGTTCTCAACCTTCTGGTCCTTTAAATATAGTTCCTCATGTTGTGACCCAACCATAAAATTATTTTCGTTGCTACTTCATAACTGTAATGTTGCTACTGTTATGAATCATAATGTAAATATCTGATATGCAGGATGGTCTTAGGTGACCCCTGTGAAAGGGTCGTTCGACCGCCAAAGGGGTTGCGACCCACAAGTTGAGAACCGCTGCATTAGGGCCTATCAAAAGAAGTTTGCATTGCTATTCCACATGTATATGCCTCTCCACAGTCCATTTTCTCTTTAATAATTGCTTGTTGTGTAAATATGTCAATTAAAATGTTTCTATCTATAGCTATATCTACAAACATACATGTGTATATGCTTATATTTATATCCGCTATCTTTCAGTACTATTTATAGTACTGTTAGAAGTGACTTGATTTCCGTTACACAGGTGACTAAATCAGTGAAGGGCAATTACCATTAAGAATTATAAAAAATGAAAGAAATGTTCTGGAAGTTTAGAAAATAGGTCCCTGGATCTATCCTCAGAAGGTAAGACATGGAAGCATCTGAACCCCAGTGTGAAAAATAGAAGTGGTTTAGGTTGTGCCCATCACCTGGTGAGAAGGGGCCTGCTGTGTTGCCATCAGGCCTCCGTGGGGTGTGGCACACTGTGGCTCCACCCAGCATGGTGCTCTGTTAGTCTAGTCCCCATCATTCCATGTATTTCATCTGAGAAGACTGTTCTACACCTTTTTCAGATTTTGTCTTTTTTTTTTTTTACTGTGGCCTCATGCGTTGTTATTACATGTTAAAGAAAATTGTTACATCTAATAAGAGCAAAGCATGTGACTGCAATATTAAGGATTCCAGGTAGAAAACACAGTTATGGAAAGTCTGATGATATGTAGGATAAGAATTACCTAGTATAAAAGAAGGGGGATAGAATGATTTAGGTTTTAAGACAGTGTTTTGGAGTCAAACCTATGTGGATTGAAATCCTGGCTCCCCTACTTATTGTGGTGTGAATTTACTACTTGACCTTTTCTTGTTAAGTTTATAAAAAATAATTTCAGGCTGATAAAAAACCGTGCGGGGATTATTGAAAGCGTTCCCAGATACCGTTTACTACCCTGCTTTCCCAAATGTTAACACCTTACATACTCATGGTACAATTATCAATAACAAGCTATTAACATTGTTACTATACTCTTAACTAAACTATAGGCCTTATTCATAATTTATAAATTATCCTCTTTTTTCTTATTCAGAATCCAATCTAGGGCCCACACTGCATTTATTTATCCAATCTGCTAGTCTCCTCCAACAGTTCCTCATTCTTTCTTTGTCTCTCATGAAGTCTACTCTTTCAAAGAGTATTGGCCAGTTATTATAGTTTCCCTGATTTGGGGTTTGTCTTAAAAACCTTTGTGTCTTCATGAGGAAACACAGGTCTCTGCTTTTGGCCAGAATAACACAGCAATGGTATTTTGTCCTCCACTGTGTAGCATATCAGGAGGTACATGATGTCACTATGTCTTGTCACTGGTGATGTTATCTTTGATCATCTGCTTAATGTGATGTCTGCCAGGTTTTGTTTCTTTGCTATAAAGTCACTGTTGTTGTTTTTTGTATTTATCAAGTATCTTTTTGCAAGATATTTTACAACTATACAAATATTCTGTTTTTCATCATACGTTCACCTTATTTTAGCATTTATATTTGCTAAGAACAGATAAAATAATTAGTATAATGTCTGATATATTAAATGTTAATTTCATTCTCCTAACATTAGTAAACACAGTAGTCATAATCACTTCAATATAATACAAATGAGGGCATCATAATATTGCTCAGAAACATAATATCTAATTGTGCTATGATTCTATTAGAGAAGTAATTTGCCTGCATTGTTATTAGAGACAACCTATACTAAATCATTTCCAGCTATTTATTAGGAATCAAATAGGAGCCACTTTTTTGTTTAGGAAACTTGTTTTAAGGAACTACGCTAGACACCTTCATGTACATAATCTGATAGTAGCCACCATCCAGTCAGTGCTTATGAAGGGTCAAGTGTCATTTGATCATTTGACCCTTATAATAATCTTTAAAGAAGTGTCTGGACTTTACAGGTGAGCAAACTGTGGCTTAAAGGAGTTAAATGACTTATGAAATCACACAGCTTCTAAGAATCAAACTGGGATGTAATTTGAAGTCTCTATGACTTCAAAACATGCTAGATCATTCAAAATTAAGGAAAGAACCATTTAAAATTTAAAAATATTTCTCCATCTAATTCCATTAAAAGAAGATTGTAAAATGTGTGTCTTATGCTTAGCAAAGGAGTGAGACTGCAGTAATCTATTTTAAGCACTAATAGGTGAATGTGTTTTATTTGGGCCTTATTCATTTCCAAGAAAGACAGTCAATTGTTACTTGCATTTTGGAAGAATATATTACATCCCAGTTAAAAAAATTAATTTATTCAGAGTTATCTATTAAAAAGTTATCTAATAAGTAATGATTATTTAATCATTTTTAGTTATTAGAGACATAAATCTTACTAGAAATAAGATCATTTATTTAGGTAGTTCAGATAAAAGCCAGTATCACTATAAAGTGCCATTTAGGTAAAACATAAGGTAATTTTTCTCAAGTTTTGCAAATCTTCTCAAAGTTAATACCTGGCATAAATAAATATACTGAAAATGGTTTGACTCAAGATTTATTTGACCTACTTTTTCAAAACAATAGCACAAATCTCACTTTACTACTATTACTACTTAAAATAATATCTCAGCTATTAGAAAGCTTCAAGATAAATAAAAACTTATTTGAATTATTAAAAATGGAATGTTAAGATATATGTGTAGAAATTAGTGATTAATCCATGAATTTATTTTTCAATAAATAAATACTCCTATATTTTTAAGACCATTTGCTCTCATGGACTCAGGACATCATCAATTATTAAAAGTTTAGTTACCACTAATTTTTGTTCCACAAGCTGCTTACAGCAGGATTATGCCTTATAAAGATGGCATAAAGACTTGGGAGAACCAGAAAATGTAGCTTTATTACTATGAAGAAGAAGCTGTCTTAAAACAAAAATCAGTTTTTATTAATGACATTAAAAATGGTTTTGAGAATTATAAAAGTTTCTTTTCCAGATTCTTAATTCTTCTTAAGCAGTTTCTGTCTTCAAGTTTTTACTGGCCCTAATTAATTTACCTTTGTAATACAACTGAGAAATAGGCAAACAGGGGAAACTGGAACAGTGTGTATGTAGGATTAAAATTCTTGTGTTATTAAAAAGAATTTAAAGAGATAATAATTAATGAGAAGACAAATAGAAAGCATAAGAAAATTATGTTAAAGAGGCAATAAAAGGTGTGGATATACTTAGACATCTAGGAGTATGACCCTGATTAAGTCTAACAGTCAGTCCCAAACAGTAATTTCCCTTGTCTGACATTTCTTCCCGTCCAAAATGTCCCCAAAACATGCATTGAGATATTTGGTCCATGACAAAAGGTCCTTGATATTTGGTCCAAAACATCCATGGACATATTTGGTCCACACTAACCCATTTACCTAACCTCTTGTGCCATTACTAGCTAGACTACTGAGGTAAGAAGGGCTGTTATGGCCAATGCAGCCACAGTGCAATTAATTATTGGGCCAATAAAACATGATAGTATGTTTTATGAATTAATCCTATAAACCAAAGGTATAAATACATATTATGGACTATTTGAACCCAGGGGCGTATTCTTGGACATTTTAGACAGGACAAAATATCAAGGACTTCTTGGCATGGACCAAATACCTCCATGGGCATTTTGGACAGGAACAAATGTATGCTATTAAAATGTCATGGACCCTGTTGTGGGAGAGGATGATGTGTTTTTTGAGGTCACAGTCATTTATTGGCTATACCTGCCATACATTTATACCAAATCACCTGGAATCTATGGATATACTTCATCAAACTCTTCAAAGGAAATTTCATAAATTTATCCTTCCCCACATGAAGAAAGGATGCTTTATTTGCTTGTCTAAAAGTATTATACCTCATCTTTCAAATAGTAACTCCTTTCCACAGAGTGTAAGGAAGCAGTAAATTCAGTTGATTGCATGTATGTCACTCATGCTCTTGAAAGTTTCACTTCTGAATTTTTATTTGGTATTTTGCCCAGATTGTTAATTAATTGATGGTGTCTTTACATGACAATTTTCCTAAATCATTTTCTCTTTTACATTAGGTATTTCTTAAGGGATGATATCCAAGATAGGATAATGTTCAGGGTATATTAATCTACATGTATAAAAGCCTAAGCGACCGTTGCAACCGAAACAACTGAACAGACAACCAAACAGGCTGCGTGGGGCAACCAGGCCAGCAGGGGGGTTAGTGAGGGCGGACCAAATGACTGAGCAGCAGGCTGCTTGGGGCGACCAGGCTGGCAGGGGGTTAGTGAGAGCTGACCAAATGATTGAGCAGCAGGCTGCGTGGGGTGACCAGGCAGTCAGGGGGGTTAGTGAGGGACGGCCAAATGACTGAGCAGCAGGCTGCGTGGGGTGACCAGGCTGGCAGAGGGGGCAGTGAGGGGCAACCAGCCTAGCAAGGGGGCAGTTGGGGGCAACTAGGCCAGCAGGGGGGGGGCAGTAAGAGGTGGCCAGGCTGGCGGGGAGGCAGTTGGGGGTGACCAGTACAGCAGGGGGGCAGTTAGGGGCGATCAGGCAGGCAGGCAAGTGAGCAGTTAGGATCCAGTGGTCCCGGATTGTGAGAGGGATGTCCGACTGCCAGTTTAGGTCCGATCCCCAAGGGGTCCCGTATTGGAGAGGGTGCAGTCTGGGCTTAGAGGCCCCCCACTACAGTGCACGAATTTTGTTCACCAGGCCTCTAGTGATACCATAATCTCAATATTATGTTTCTTTTTGTTGATAATGGCTTTTTTTTTTACAGTGTCCAGGATTCTGCTAGTCTTTCTGGTTACAGTTAATGGAACCCTCACTAATTAATGACACAGCAGGCTTTCTCACACCTAACCAAATTAACTCTTTTTCTTGTATTCACCATCTCAATTGGTGTCACTGTGATCCACCAGTCACTCAGCTAGAAACCTGTCCTTTAGTCTAGACTGTCTTCTCTTACTCCCAACTGTTATGTCTAATTAATCATGGCATCCTTCCAATTTTATTTTCTACATATGTAGGGTGTCCCAAAAAATGAATACACAGACTTTGAATAATTATAAAGGCAGTGTTTATTAAAATGCATTTCATTTTCAAAATTGAGCTATTAGCTGTAAAGTGTGTATACATGTTTTAGGGACATCCTGTAGTTTGATTCATACCTTTGGGTCTCATCTAGCTGTAGTTCCTTTTAAAGAGTCAGTCTCAGTGCCATCTCCTCTGGGTTAGGTGTCTCTCCTGGTCCTTACTCTGCCTGCTTCTATCATTTATCCTTCTGTGATCCCCCTTACCCCTTGGTGAACTCCTTGAAGGAAGGAACTGGGTGGGACTTATTTACTATTTATTCTTTAGTCCCTGACTTAGTGCCTGGTATATATAAGGTGTTGAATAATTGATTGTTGACTGCATGATTGAATGAATAACACTTCCTTCAGCTCTCTCAATGCCTGTTTTATATGCCATACACAGACAGAATAATTATCCAATTATCCAAAGGTAATTATGTTAAACATATCATCATTTCGCTTCAAAGTACTTCATGGAATTCTAGTGTTTGTTTTGTTTATGTTTTAGTGTTTTGTTGTTGTTGTTTTTTGGTTTTGTGTGTGTATATATGGGTGTATATGTGTGTTTTAAAGAGGGATAATAATTTTCAAAAATTTGTCTTTAAGTGTGACTTTCTATCACTTTGTTTTAAATATCTAAGTAATTAAGCACATTTCCCTCATTGTCAATCAAACCTGGATTTATATTCAATTTTCCTACTTGGGCCATGCTTAACTACTCCTTGCTGAGTTAGTTTTACCTCAAAGCAGTTATAATATGAACCTTATGCAGTTGCTTTATGTATGCATGTATATGTAGAAAATACTAGATGAGATATAGTAGAAAGATATAACGTGAGCCAAGAAATGAAGGTATGACTCTCTGAGGATGTGACACTTAGCTGTCCCCTTTGATGCTTTGCCCCATATCCCTCTGACTGCTGAGTTCACCTAAAACTGTGGGTACAGTTTCTAACCTACCAGTAACTTTCCAGCTCAAGTGTTGTATCTCTTCTTCTGGCTGAGAGTACAAATAAACTTAGTCTGGGGAGGATGGGGAGTTTAAACACCCCCAGGAGCAACCTTCAATCGATAGGGAATGGGTGATGATGGACAGTGTCCCCATCCTAACCGCCAATGAAATGATTCTAAGGCATGTTTTCCCTACTGTCTCTCAGAGTCTCTAAGGGGAGACCTGGCTGTAGTAGTAGCACACCCAATAATGTACCATTACTGGTTTCTCTTATCTCATGTTTCCCACTTTCTTTAGAAAATGCTTCCAAACAATGATCTGCCCCCAAGTCCTTCTGTCAGGGTTGGTACTTGGGGTAACCAAAGCTTAAAGAATATGGAGGCCATGATTGACTGAGAGATCATAATAGTCAGAAGAGACATCATGTAAGAGTACCAGAGCCAAGAGTTAAGGGTGGAAATATCAAGGAACTAAAAGATGTTCTAGATGCCTGGCTGGAGCAACGAAGGGAAAATTGTGAGGTAGCGGGGCCCAATTAGTGGTGGGCTTTAGAACCATTGTCACTACTTTGTCATTATTGCAGGGACAGTGGGATTCTAGACTGAAAGATATGAAGTAGGGGAGTGATATACTAGATATTGTGGAGGATGAATTGTAGGAGAATTAGTCAAGACACCTGTGATGAAGTTGCTACAATAATAGTGACCAGCACTTGGGGAAGGAGTCAGTAGTATCTGGAGAGAAATGGGCGGATTTCACAACTATTGAGAAGCTAGCATCTTTCTAAATTGTCATTGCTATTTCTTATCAGTGTGAAGCAGTCATGGTGATAACTAAGTGAACTGACCATTAAACGGGAGCATTTCAGTCATTGATGTTGCTCTTCAAATTTTCTTTGAGAACTTATTTGCTTTTTTAAAAAAGTCTTTACCTTATGGATTTGTATATCTCAACCTTGTTCTAAAAGTATTGAAATATTTGTGGTGGTGGAGAAACTCATGTCACATTTCTCTGGTTCATCTTTGGTAGTAATTGGTAGAGATTATTACTGATTATATGTTTAAACCAAACTCTTGTTGTGGAAGTGAGAAGGACAAAGGGCTGTAATGTTACTAATTTGCTCAGGATCAATGAAATACATTAGAATGATGGAAAACAAGATACTGTAGCAAGTGCCTTTATGAAGTTATTGCTGACATCTTCTTTGAGATATATGAGTTTGCTATTGAAGCTTTTATTTTAGAGTTATTAGTAACCACTCATTTCAGTTACTGCAGTGAAAATGAATTTTTTGTTACGTTAGTCAGCAAAAAATAAAAATGATGATAAACCCGTTCTGAAGATGCAGCTTTCATTAAAAAGGAAAGAAAACCTCATTGAAAGTCACTGTAAATTTTGAATGATTAATTTCATGCCAAATAAGTTATTAAAAATCTCTGATGGATATAAAAAAGCAATCATTTGCAAAATTGGAAAGAGCTAAATTAAATCTAGATATACTTCTCTATTTTTTTTAATTTGTGCATTGGGAGAGATAATATGGAAACTGTTGAATTTTAACACAATAGCCTTTTGCTATAGATAGTTTTTAATGCTATTAGGCTCTAAACCAATAATTAATTTCCCTCTGGATTTTTTTATAACAGTGGATAATTTTTGTTCTAATTTACTGTTTTTCTTGTGTGTGTTTTTCTAATAATACATCTAGTTCATATTATTTCAAGCATTCAAATAATATAGGGTTTTTTGTTTCTTTGTTTTGCTGTGTTGTATTTTGTTTTTGTTATTATATATGATATATTATATGTATTTATAATATATAAAGTATGTAATATATAAATAAAATATATAATATCAAAGTATATATGTATGTATGTATGTTTGTATGTATATATAACTCAAGCTTCAGGCCCCTTTTTAGAAAACAGAGGGGCAAAATATATAAACCTTCTTCCTAAGTCTCCCCAAATTTTCTCTATACAAAGGAAAAGTACTTTTCCAAATAACCAGCATTTTTTATTCTTTGCTTTTAAAAATAGACATAATATGCTGAACCTGGAGAGTTCATTATATCTAAAAAATAAAAATGTGTGCAGGTCTCGGTCTATAGGTGCAGATGCCTTGTTCCATGAGACTGCCTTGCATTGCGAGATGAACAGAAAACAAATTGAATACATAATTATGTCAATGAAAATCTTTTGATTTTTTTTCAATATAACTTGACAGATAAGGAGGACTCTTTTGGAGATGACCCCAGAATAAAATGTTCATCACGATGCCTGAACTGATTTGCAGTGGCCATGTGAAAGGCACTGAGGATGTTAGAGAGAATAGCTTCATTTGGAGTTGAAACCTTGAGGTTCCCTTTGTAAGCAAAGAACAGACCAACAGACTGTAACAGCCCAACTTTATTCTTTTCACACATTTCAAACATGTAATTACCAGGAAAAAAGTCCTTTTTTATCATTTTGAATTCTGGTTTTAAAAGTCAACTACAATAATAGCGGTGTAAAGTAGAAACATCAATTTTTTAAGTGGAAGGCTTTTCATATTGCATTTACTATTATGTGCATTATTGATTTTCTTTTCTGGTGTTGTTCCTTGCAGAGAGTGAATCTGTCTTTCGATTTTCCATTTTATGGCCATTTTCTACGTGAAATCACTGTGGCGACGGGGGGTAAGTGGTTTTCTACCCGTTCACCCTAAATAATCTACAGTCTTACTACCGTTATTATTTTTAATTCACTCCATATTTCAAGAGGGACATTTATTGGGAAAACCATTGTCTTCTATCATGAAGTCATGGGTATAAATAAAACCTAAGAAAGACTAGTATAGTTATTGGAAAAACTTTTCAGCAAGAAAAAAAAAAGTCGTTATAATAACTTCAACTTAGATTCATCACCTTTGCTTTCCACCTGAGCTTGTATGGTGAGACTGCACTAACAGGACTAAAGTAGAAAGAAAAGGTGCTTAAAGAAACGGTTGAGGCATTTTTTTAAATTTTCTTTTAATGTATATAGCTGACATGTATATTAGCTCTATTTGTTTCTTTCCTTTAATGTCACCTGTGTTGAGAGGTTAGTGTGTGTGTGTGTGTGTGTGTGTGTTTAATCCTCGCTGGATATTTTTATTGATTTTAGAGAGAGAGGAAGGGGGAGAGAGAAAGAGAGAAACATCGATGTGAGAGAGAAACATAGATAGGTTGCCTCCCTGACCAGGGATCAAATGCACAACCTAGGTATGTGCCCTGACAGGGAATTGAACAGCCCAACCAATTGAGCACCCAGCCTGGGCGACTGACAGCTCATGTGAGAGCTTTAAAAACAAACACTGACATTCAGTTTGAATTCTTTTAGTTTTATTTTTTTCCACAAACTTTGGAGAATTAGCAATACCCTAGAAAGGCAATTATCATTCTTTATAGTATAACACAGAAGTCAGACATATTTTAATCTTTGAGTATTACTGGCAGAGATAAGCAAAATGCCAAAGAATATCCCTGCAGGCCTAACACGGAGACGTAGAGAAAGTAGAAGACTGAGAGAAAAACATAAAAATGGGAGCATAAGCCAAGAAGCAGTGAAAAGAAATCAGGAGACGTGATGATAAGACTGTAGAGCACCCGTGCCTAAAGCACCACAGGGCAGAGTCCTTCTCTGTCACAGCGTTTCATTATTGCTCTTTTGGATGTGACCCATGTTGCTTACTCTTCCCATATTTTAATATAACGCTTAGGAGATAGATAGGGTTCTGAAAAAGATAAGTAATCAGAAATATTGATGATTAAATAAAAGTTTTTGAGCATCTACTCTGAGCAATGGTAAATATAGCTACTCTGCCTTAGGAATGTACAGCCTAGTGCACTATTAGACAAGTGGAAGCTGACTATGGGGAGTTCCTTAGAAAATACACATGATGAAATAAAGGTTTTCAGGAATGATAAAGCTCAAACATCTGTGAGAATTCTTTAAGACTTAATAAAAAATATTGTTTAAGGTATATATTGAAGGCTATTGCAATTGTTATGGTTGTGCAGGGAAATAGTGGATTCCCAAGAAGATTATCTCGAGTAATATTCAGAAGAGGAAATAGATACGGTATATTTTTTTATTGTAAATAATTGAGTGTGAGTGGAACTGGGGGTATGTTTACAAGAAGTGTAGCATATTAAGATGAAAAAAAGTTGGTTGGGACAGTTTTACATAATGTCTCAAGGGTCAATTTGAATCATTAGTCCTTAATTAGGTAAGTAATCAACTTTAGATAAACATAGACATTTGTGTAGTGCCTTAAAGCAGCGATTTTCAACATTTTTCATCTTATGGCACACATAATTACTAAAATTCTGCAGCACACCAGAAAAATATTAGATATTTTGCCAATCTGACCACAAAATAGGTATAATTTTCATATTTTGATTCATTCACACCAGAAGGCTATTGCTGTGTTGACTATTGTCTTTTTTATTATTATTATTTGACAATTTAAGGGAAAAGAGATCAGTGCCCCTGACTAAATAGACAGGTATTGCATATTTTAAAAATTCTTGTGGCACATCAGTTGAAAATCGCTGCCTTAAAGTATAAAATAATAACAGAGTTAGTACATATAATTGAAAAAACATTGCAGTGATTGTGTGACAAATATTGAGAGTTTTGGTGATTCTGTGAATTCAAACCAAGGGAGAGAAATGATGCCATGAACAAAAAATTGCAAACTCAAGCAGAAGAGCTAGTTTTAGGAGAAAACTAAAGGCTTCAGTTCTAAAACTATTAAATTTTGTGGGAAAAAAAGACTATGTATACATAAAATTTACACAAAGACTGTCTTTTTTAGCTCAATTTCAATTTCTCAAATTGTTTTATTTTCAAAACTCATGAAGGGGATTCAGCCAATATACTATTAACTAAGATTTTCCTTAACTGAGTTGGTAGGAAAAAAACAAACAGATGGCTATATTATCTTTATTGCTCTAAGTCTCATTTTCCTTTGAAAATATTCTCAAAATAAGTAAAAAAATATGGTGTCTTGAATCATCTCTCACTTCGCTGAGGAAAATAACTAATGTAAAGAAACTCTTCTTTCTCTATTTAAAATGTGGTAGCATGGAAGTTGCCTGTATAAATCCATGCCCTCTTTATAGAGGCATAGGCAAGATACTTAAGACATTGAGCTGGGTTTCTTCAGAATGAAACCAGAATCTCTTGCACTTTAATAATTATTCACTCAATCAATATTGATTGAGCTCCTACTATGTGAGAGGCACAGTATATGACACATCAATGTATGCAGTGAAGAATAAATTATGGTTTCTGTTCAGGAGCTTAGAATCTAAGAATAGAAGGGGCACATGACTAATCGATAAGAGAAGGCCTACTTTCAGTGCTGAAGGAGCAGGAGGTTACTCATTCTTTTATTTTTATTTTTTATTGATTTCAGAGAGGAAGGGAGAGGGAGAGTTAGAAACATCAATGAGAGAGAAACATTGATTGGCTGCCTCCTCCATGCCCTCTACTGGGGGTTGAGCCCCAACCCCAGCATTGCCTTGATCAGGAATTGCACTATGGCCTCCTGGTGCATGGGACGATGCTTAACTGACTGAACCACACCAGCTGGGCTGATGGTTGCTCATTCTTTGGACCAATCAAGTACAGGCTTGTGAAAAAGCTAACATTAAATATTGGCCTTATTGGCATTTGAGTAGGTAAAGAGGCAGGTAGAAAAGAGATGGATAGAGAGGGACATTTCAGACAAGGGGATGCTGAGCTCTGTGACAGCACTGAGATCATAATGAGCACATTTGAAGTTCCATCAAGTAAATCTGCATGTTTTGAATGGAGAATTGGAGTAAGAGACTACTGAAGGGGAAGATGGGAAGAGGGGTGTGAAGAACTTGAACGTTAGAAATTTGGGTAATAGCCAGCAAGCACTGGATTTCTGTGAGAAAAGAACAGATCCGGCCTGCTCTGGCAGTGGAGAGCAGGGTAGTGTGTGGGGTGAAGACAAAGAGAACATTAGCACCAGGTTTTTCAGTATTTCTGTATATCAAGTGCCTGAACTGGGATGTGTGCAATGGAGGAGGAAAAGGAACCGGTACAAGACACATCATTTGAGTTGTTTAATCACTGCGGTTGCAAAGATTTCTAGCCAAAAAGATCCAGTGAATAAAAGCTTAGAATACTTAAAAGAGGACTTGTGAACCACAGACTTCTGATGGATCTCTTCTGTGATCGACGAGGTACTATCAGCAGACAGACCTGCCCAATAAAGGCTTATCACCTTACAGATCTTGAAAGTGTTGTTAACTGGGAAAGGCTTGACAGAAAAATAGAAGCCACAGTCAGATTAATATAAAGTTTACTGC
This sequence comes from Myotis lucifugus, assembly GCF_000147115.1. Classification (NCBI taxonomy): domain Eukaryota; kingdom Metazoa; phylum Chordata; class Mammalia; order Chiroptera; family Vespertilionidae; genus Myotis; species Myotis lucifugus. Next base: position 84,544 of record NW_005871169.1, on the reverse strand, counting down.
AGGCCGTTCCAAATAGATTGTAGACTGAGATTTTTAAGTAGGAACACATAGGTTTCCATGAAACTATAATGAATAGACATATTCTCCACTGTGTCTACAAATTCTTCTTGAGCTGGTTTTAACATTGGCTTTGGGGGAAAGAAAGTAAAAATGTAAAAATGGATATTTTAAACTACAGTTTCCTTCCTTCCTACCTTACTGTTTTCCCTTTTCCCACGCCTCCCTTAAAATATTTCCTCCCCACCCTCTCTCTTTTTCTCTCTCCTTCTCTTACTCTCTGCTCCTTCATGGACACAAATTTATTTAAAAATGAAATGAATTTGAAGATAATGTCTTGTGTTATTGCTAGGATCAATAACATTTCAAAACAGAAAATAGTTTAAAAATACAGATATATACATAATTTACTATGACCCATCTTTTTTTTATTATGAATGAACAAATTTTCAGTTAAATTGTAAATAAAAAGTAAGTACCTGGTCATTTATCTATAAACTACAAAAATGAATCTTTGCTTATTAAGCACTTTAATTTTGTTTCAAAAGCTTTAATCATCCACACAATAATGCACAAAATGAATTAGAAGTACCATCCTATTTTCTGGTTCACTGGTAGCACAATCTGAATGCATTAATTTATCTCTCTATTTAAAAAATACTTTAGAATATAAATATTCCAAGCATTAAAAAAGCTAGTCTGCTATGCATTTTATAAAAGTGTTTTCATTAATGGCATCAATAGTTTGTATTGTTTTCGTATCACATGGCCTTTTCTTTTCCTATACCAATACTTTAATTGTTTCTATTTTATTATTAGGCTGCTAAGGTTACCTTTTAAATGCTTCAAAAAGTAGATTTAAGCTTGAAGATTTGATTTTTAATTCCTGCAACCATCACTAGTAATGATACTTTTCATGAGTCCATCATGGGGACACATAACTATGAGAAAAAAGGGTGGGGTGCAGTGGGTAAAGGCTGCTTTAGATAATGGGGAAGAGAAGAGGTGAAGTCATCCAGATAATTCTGGCACCAAAATTTAAGTATGTAGATGGATGCTGATTCTTCATTAAAATAGCGTGTGGAATTGCAGGCAATTGTACAGGAAATTAGGAATAAAAAATTATATGAATTAAAAAGATAATAATGAACATGTTTTGCTTACATTGATTGTATAAAGGATTTGCCCTCCCTTTCTTCCTACACAAATTCCTAGTTGGAGGTTTAATAAGAAAAGCATTTAGAATTAAATCTATTTTATTTTGCCACATGGTAATTAATAAAATATAAGATATTCATTAAGTAATCAGTTTTTAATATCTGGAAAGTTAATACGTGAAATTAAAAAATAATAAACAGGCAAAAATAAAATAAAAATCTCCCTTCCTCCCCTGCCTACTAGTTCTCTAGCCCCCTCCCAAGAAAAAGCAACCATTACTCTTTGAGGTATGTGTGTTTCTTTTAATTCAAATTTGGACTAATTTTCTATAACTGGTCAAAATAATTAGTGGGTTTTTTTTCCCCTTTAAATTCCCAATAAGAAAGGTTAAAATGTAGAACATATTATTTTGATTGTTTTTTTAGGAAGTATATTATCAAATGTTTCAGTTCTTTTTTGTTTAAACTATCAAATAGTAATATTTTAGTTCCAAATAATACTCCATACTTTTTAGAGGAACTTGATTATAAATAGTTATAAAGGTTTTTAAGGGCAGTGGAGAGTTATTACTCATATGATCAATTTATAAATATCCACCTCCATTGTCTTTCAAGTATGTAATCTCTATAACAGAACTTGATGTATGCATTAACTTTCTGAATGTAGTGAAAAGTGAATGGAGTTATTTTGTCTTTTTTATTATTATCAACACAGAGCAGAGATTATGGTTATCTGGTTATCTGATGCATGGAGGGAAGGTACTGAAGGAATACATGCTGGACAAAAGTCAGTCCATTCCAATTTGGTTCACTAATTTCAAGTAACAAACTCAGGTCTCAAGGACTCCTGGGCAGAGGGATAAATTGTGTGATGTCTGCTATGTGGTATCTCAATGATTCTCTGTGATTTACCTCTGAAAACCAGACAGTTCTTTTGAGCTTCCTCCTTGATCATTAACTCTAGTGTCTAGAATCCTGCAATATATTCAGCAGACTCAACAACATTACTGCATTTCTTTTCCTGGTGGCTTTATGAATTGCATAATTACCAGCCCCTTTTGTTTCTACTATGTATCAACGAGGCGTTTTTCATTAGTGCTGGCTTTTGTGGATGGGGGTGAAGTGTCCTTCAAGATTAGAACAGCAGGAGACTCAGAGAGCGGCCACCCAGGAGCCAGACTTGAGTCAGTAGGCATAAACAAGAAAAATACCAGAGGTAGAAATGTGGGTAGAATGAAGGAGGACACTTAACAGAAAAGCAAATGACAGGACCTTTGGTACACGGTGCATACTTCTTGATTAGGGTCAGGAGTGGGGAAGGCTAATCAGCGGAGATGTGGGTCTGGGTAAAAAAGTAAAATTTTTCCCTCGAGGCTCATCCTATTCCATTGTCATAGCAGCTACAGAGGAATCTACTTGTCAGTAGTGTTTGGACATTCACTTAGGAAAATTTGCCTCAGGAAAGCACCTTTTATACTCTTGTGAATTCCAGTTTTATTTGAAACATTGGGAACAAGTATTTTTGCTTGCATTCTTCCTTAGTCACTGCATCAATAAATCAGATAAATAACAATATTGCACAGATGCTCAAGTACATCACCCAAGTGAATATGAAGGGAGCCTCATTGACCGTTTAATTAAGAAAGTAACAACACACAGCAGATGCTCTAACACAATCCAATCCTGTAAAAGAAGGAAAAATGCAAAAAAAATAAAACACTAAACAATGCAGGTCTGACTCTAGTTCCTGCCATTTCAGGAATGAGTTCCAAAGAGCTCCCTCAATTCTTGCTGAAGCCAGCAACTGAAATTCATTTTCTTGGAGAAGCACTCTGGTGTCTAGGTTAAGATAACACAATTTTGATTCAGAATGTGTGGGCCCATAAGTCAAGCCAGTCATAACTGTGTGTGATTGTTAGAATATTACTTAAACTCTCTTGTCTCAGTTTCCCAATCTGTAATATAGCATAATAAAAGTACCTTGATGATAAGATTTTTTTTAAAATAATACATGTTGTAAACTACTTCCTAGAAAATACTACAGAAATAGCATATATTATTATTACTATACTAGAGGCCCGGTGCACGGATTCGTGCACTGGTTGGGGGCATGGTCTGCAGGGATCAGCCCGCTGTGGGAGCGCCGCTCATCCCGGTCAGCTGAGCAGTGCTCCCACTGTGGGAGCACACTGACCACCAGGGGGAAGCTCCGGCATTGAGAGTCTGCCCCCTGGTGGTCAGTGCGCGTCATAGCGACTGGTTGACTGGTCATTCTGATTGTTCCGCTGTTCAGTCACTGGGCTTTTATATAGAGAGATTTTTGTATGTAGGTGTTCTCCTTTCTTCCTTTTCAAAATACTTTCTCTGTAAAGGTGGGCTTGCTTGTTAGTTTGTCTATTATTTTCTTTGATGGCATTATGCACAGCACAGGGGGTGTTTAGGGACTTAACTCACCATCACTTCTAACTGCTCCTGTTAAAGGCTGACTCATCCATTCATGACTGGGTGGTATAGTAAGTAGTCTGCAGAGGATCTGAGATGTCCTCTTGATCAGCATGGGATATGTCTGTCATCTCTAAGTGCGGTGCAGAATCTCCACTAAAGACCACACAATGTGACATTCTGTGAATCTATGACTGTCCGGAAGACTTAGAAAAGTCAGCAATTTTGTAACACATGGTAGAATAATTTTGTAGTTTCTCTAATTGTGATATCTTTGGTCATAACCGGGTAACAGGCATTAGTATAATCATAAGGCCACATATATCACTTGCTTCTTATTCTATCCTTTGTATAACAAGGACATTGAGAACAAGTCATCCAAAGCATAAAGTTAGTTATGAGTAAAATGATAGGGATAGAAGATACACATTCTCCCAGTAGCATCAGGCTGCCTTTCATAAATTTGAGATTCACTTAACTGCTAATAATCCAGTTTGAGAATATATTAAAGCCCCACTCTGAATGTAAATTAAATATTTGTTCAGTTATATTTATGTGTGATGTTTTGCCTTTGAATTAGGAGGCAGATATCCTTATGTGTACACATTATTTCAATTCTACCTTTATTTTCAGGATTTTTTCCCCATTAAAAAAAATGTCACAGAAAACCAGTAGGTACAATGTCAAAACAGCTCAAAATTATGTTCTCAGTTCAACTGATAAGCTCTGGAGCTGAGACACAATATAAAAAATTAACCCTAAACATTTTGTTGACTATTTCTAATGGGGTTATGACGGGTTTAGATGACCTTGTTGATCTGACTAGCCTGAAGACCACAGAGAGACTTTCATTTAATTTGCTTGAATTATTGTTCAAGTGAGGATTTTTTCTGCTGAAGGCAAAAAAGAAGGGAAAAATGCCTTTAGTTGTTTTATTATCAATTTTCACAGCTTTAAAAAGAAAGCATCCTTTCAGTTAATAGCTTGCAGAAAAAATTCACAGAATTTATAGACTAATCCAGAAAAAAAAGAAAATTAAGAGAATTTAGAACAATTAAATTTTGCAAAACAAATGTGTGATAGTGAAACTTTTCTTTTTTAATTGCAGTAAAATATGCATAGCATAAAATTTATGACTTACAGATTTACTGTTTATGAAGTTTTAGTCATTGAGCTCAGCTCGGAATAAATTTTTCCTTTGACAAGTGGCAGTCTCTTTAGGTAATCTATAAATCAGTCTGAGTAACTGAGACTCCCTACAGAAGCTGGGTACATGGCTCTTCTCAGTGAAGGCACAGAGTCGGGGACTGAGCAGGTCAGATGCCATGAAGTCCAGACGGCAGGATTCTTCAAAATGGACAGCTGTACAGGACAACAGACAGCTGTTGGCCAGTTTCAGTAAATACACTATTAGGCAGATCTGGTCTAAATAAAACTGGTCTAATGGGATAGCCCACAAATACCCCAATCTAGTATTTGGTCAAGACTATGGAGAATGAAGAACTCCAGGACCAGCTCCTGAAGTTGCTCTGTAGGCCATGGTAGAGATAAGGAACTACAGTAGCTCTGGGTCTGTCAAACTATCTCTTTTGAGAAATCTGTGACTTTTTAATATTGTCCAAGTGGCTTCCTTATTTCAGAGTCTTCCTTGTCCACTAAATAACTGTGTTCTATATACATACAGAATATACACATTTTTTGCTTTTTCTATACACGTAGAGATGACACACCTCTCTGCGCAAGGACAGAAGCATGCATTTATTTTTCCTCTGGAGGCAGTGGGTTGTTCACACAAGGGTCCTACAGCATTTCTCCTGTAGCTTGGCACCATTAGTGCCAAGTTCCCACCTATGGGGGAATAGGAGGAAGCTGCTATTCAATTCAGTTTTAAAAATCTTATTTTATAGACTAAACTGTAACTCTTTTTAACATTCCATGCTTAGCAGGTGGCTGCCACTGAACTGATAAAAGGTTAGAATGAATAACAGAATCTACCTCAGAATTACCTGGAGCGTTTTCTTTAAATGTGAAGATCTGGGCCCTGCACCAGACCTACTTACACTGGCTGATCTAGAATTTCTATTGGGGAGAGGGGCAAGGACTCAGTGATCTGGTTGAAAAATGAAGGACCCACTTAAGGGTCCTTGTGGTGAGTTTGCATTAACATGCACACTGTTTTTGCCTGGGGTCTGCTTTATTTCAATAAAAATAACAACATATTCTAATGGTTCATATTTTAAAATGCATGTATGAGTTGTGATTTTCTTATTATTTTATTTGGGGAGACATGAGGAAAGTGATGTGGATCATGGAGACTAAAAGCCCCAGCCACCTCTAGGCACCACCACTCCCTATTCAATTAGAAATTCTGGCAACAAGATTCAAGAATCTGATTTTCAAAAATTCCCCGGGTTATGCTTGTTAAAGGGACAAAACACATTCTAAGAAAAGGAGTGCCTTTATCTAACATCTGGTCAGTGGAGGCTCTGTAGTAAAAATGAACTTATAAAAATCTTTCTACTTACACCTGTTACACATGGAGAAAGCAATGAGAGGTTTTAGGCAGAAGTTCAACTACAGCTGCTTATAAACCATAAAACAGCGGTTCTCAACCTGTGGGTCACGACCCCATGGGGGGTCGAATGACCCTTTCACAGGGGTCGCTTAAGACCATCGGAAGACACATATATAATTACATATTGTTTTGTGATTAATCACTATGCTTTAATTATGTTCAATTTGTAACAATGAGATTGGGGGTCACCACAACATGAGGAACTGTATTAAAGGGTCGTGGCATTAGGAAGGTTGAGAACCACTGCCATAAAAGGAAAAAAGTCACTGCTCATCCCTAGACAGCTGACCTAATTACTTTCTCGTAATAGTCTGCTTGACAGGTCAAGATTTAGACGACATGCACCGGGTTGTTCTTACAAGGCTCAGTGTCACCTCTGTTTTGTGTCTGTCTCCCAGAGTCTTTCACTGGGGACATGTATTTGTTTTCATTTTGTTGTGGTTTGGCAGCATTTAAAGATAGTTTGTGCCTGATGTCTTTCATTAACTTTTCCCCAAATCTATGCTCTATGCTATAATATAGCTTATCCTTCCTACCCTGTTCCTTTTTATGTTTCCTTTAAAGATTACTCTTTTTTTAAATTTTTATTAAATATATTGGAATGACATTGGTTAATAAACTTATATAGACTTCGCGTGTACAATTCTATGATACATCATCAGTATATTGCATTGTGTGTTCACCTCCTAAAGTCAAATCTCCTTTCATCATCATACATATGCCCCTCTTTGCCCTTTAGTACTTCTCCCCCTAAACCCTCCCTTTCCTTCTGGTAATCACCATACTGTTATCTGTGTCTATGAGCTTTTATTTGTTTGCTAGTCTTGTTTCATTTGTAGCTTTCAGTCTTATATCCCACATATGAGTGTATCATATGGTTCTTGACTTTTCCATCTGACATTTCATTTAGCATAATTTCTCGAGATTCATCCATGTTGTCGCAAATGGCATTATTTCATCTTTTCTTATGGCTGAGTAGTATTCCATTATCTATACTAATAAAAGGGTAATATGCTAATTAGACCAGGAGACCTTCTGGGAGACCTTCCAGATGTCCTTCTGTATAATAAAGGCATGGTGGTGGGGCCAAGGCAGAGTCAGTTAGGGGCGATCAGGCCGGCAGGGGAGGGCAGTTGGGAGTGATCAGGCCAGCAGGGAGGGGTAATTAGACCGGGAGACCTTCCAGATGTCCTTCTGTACAATAAAGGCATGGTGGTGGGGCCAAGGCAGCAATCAGGGAGCAATCAGGCCAGCAGGAGAGGGCAGTTGGGGGCGAGCAGGCCAGCAGGGAGGAGCAGTTGGGGACGAGCAGGCCGGCAGGGGGGGACAGTTGGGGACAACAGGCTGGCGGGGGGTGGCAGTTGGAGGCAAGCAGGCTGGCAAGACAGGGCAGTTGGGGGCAAGCAGGCCAGCAGGGGGTCAGTTGGGGTTGAACAGGCTGGCAGGCAGAGTGGTTAGGGGTGATCAGGCAGGCAGGCAGATGAGCGGTTAGGAGCCAGCGGTCCCAGATTGCAAGAGGGATATCAGATTGGAGAGGGTGCAGGCCAGGCTGAGGGACACTCCCACCCTCATGCATGAATTTCATGCACCGGGCTACCAGTCTATTCATAAAGGTATATATACCTTTATGTTCATTGCAGCATTATTCACAGTAGCCTAGTCATGAAAACAAATTGTGTGTTTTTTAAGTGAGTCTGAATATACTTGCTAGTATTTCCCTAATGCTCACCATAGATTGACAGTCTCCTCTCAGCTTGTTTGAAATGTAAATTTTGGGGTAACCTTTTCAAATTAACATTATAGGCATATGCTATGTGAATAAGATCTCAAAGGGGGCATAGAAAACTTTTTTAATTTTCCCCTTCAATAGTAGGATTTAATAAGACAGTATCTGTCACAACCATCTCATTCAAATAATCCATTCTTGGAATGAATAACATTTGTAGTAGCTCCTTCAAAAATCAAGCCTGCATCATACCACAACAGTTAACTTCAGAGAAGTGATGTAAATGGCAGCCTGAGTAACTGCTGTAACTTACACTTGGCTTATATTAAAATAAATGTCTTTTCTAAAATTAAAGTCTTCTGTGTGAGAGTCTTTTGTGTCTTAAATATAAGACAAAGGATGTATAAAAATGATTTTTTTCAAATTTTAAAGGTTAAAGAATAAATTCATAAATAAGAAGGAGCTTTCATAAGTCCCCAGTCTTGGAAAGGCAGAATTAAAAATAAAAATGTCAAAAATACCATTATGGAGGCCTTGATTTTGTGATATCAATCTAGTTTAGGTTGTTAGTTAAAGTGCACGTGGCCCATTATTTCCTATAGGAAGTTTGCTTCCTCTAAGCCTACAAGGGCCTGCACAGACCCAGAATTTTAAATGGGAACCAAATTTAGGTTTGTAGACTCCATCCAAATGCCCATGTTTTGGCTTGAAGAAGAGGTCTTCATATGTGCTGTCCAGCTTGAAGATATTGAGTATCTATCTGCAACTCAGAGAATATTGAAGATAATTCATTAACACTGAACACTTTGGATGAAAATGCGTAGCTTACTGAACAGCTTAAAAATTTTTCAAGTTGTGTTGGTCATTTTCATATAGCAAAGTACAATTCATTATGCTCATTCCATTTGCCTTGCACTGAGAGTATCTTCCAGCCAAAAAATACCAATGATGCTCAGTGAGGTATTTGTTTGTTGAGCTACATACGCAAAACACTGAGTGATCTTACAGCCCCTGGGACCTGCTAACCTTAAGTGATTTTTCTTCCTCCAGTAGATGAAGTTTAAGCATTTAGACCTTGACATTTGGCAGTTGGACACATTATTCCTGATGAAGAGATACTTGGTAGTAATGAAAACATAATTTCTTAATTTAATGAAGTAGATAATTTAAAACCAGGGGCAATACATTTACAGTTTGTTCAAAAAGAAAAAAAATAGGCTGCATTTAGGAGTCATGTTTCTGTTAGTGGACTATAGCTTCCATAGCCTGCATTTAATCATTAAAATCTTTTTATTAATGATTTCCCTGCTACTTCTGACATCCTAGACGTGTCCCAGTGTTTTAATCAAGCACATGCTGGTTATGGTATTTGGTCACACCACCTTATAGTGCCTTAACTTGAATGCTAATGAAATACATTTTAGCCTGTATAGAATGAAATAAATACATATATAAATTCTCATAATATAGGCTTTAAAAATAACTATACCTTTTTTCCATAAAATCAAAATTATCTAAACAGCAATGGGTCAAAAAGTGAAAATTTAAGTACTTTATGGTACTAGGGACTGAGGTGGCCTGGAGGTATTTCAAATATACTTTAACTCTGTTTCTCACAAGTGGTTCTAAGTGTAGATTAAGGATTTCCCCTAATGCTGCACTTTCTGTGCCAATGCTTACTTTTACATAGCTGAAGGAGCAAAATGATTGCAATATGTATTAAATTAATTTTTAGGGGGAACTCCAAAAGAAAATTAGGATTTATAGCCATGCATTTAAGAAGAAAGCAGAATTATGAGTGAATGAGATATTTTTCTGGGTTGAAGAGAAGTATTGAGGCTCAATGTTGTAGTGAACATATTGTTAGTACTAGAGTACATTATTTACGAAGAACAATGCTGGGCACTATTGATGAGACATACCAAAAGGCATGGTCTCTGTTTCCAAGAGAGGTAGAGATATATAATATACCTGTACCGGTGTAGTGTGGTATACCTACAGTAGTCCATTCATATCTGCCAGCAGATAGACAGCAGAGTGTATTGGTTAAAGGTGCAAACTGTAGAGTAATATGGCCTTGGTTCAAACCCTGCCTCTGCAATTAATAGTTTTATGCCGTAGTTTTCTTATATATAAATTGTGTATTTCAGTAGCAGCTAACATACAAATTGTTGTGAAAATTAAATGCTACAATACATATAATGTGCATAGAATAGTCCTCAGCAAATGCTAAGCTCTCAATAAAGGCTAAATAACTTTTATATTTGCTAAATAATATATATTTTTCACAATTTAAGGCTATTGCTACAGCATATAATTTCCCCCCAAAATTATATTTGATCTTGTTTAAAGAACATAGCTGCTGGATTTTGGGACACAAATGAAGTCATAACTAGTCCAGCATGTCCTCCCACAGTGGGCAATTCAGTACTTAGGCAAAACCATATGGACCTTCAGAATTACTCACAAATAGGCAAAAGAGGAAATGTTACATTAGTACATTAGTTAGGTTCAAAGGTTTGCTGCTAAATTCACACACACATACACACACACAGACACACACACACACACACACACACACGCCACACATTGTAAAGACATTATCAAAAGCTTTGGGAGCCCAGATTTTAAGAAACAAAAACAATAATTACATGCATCGTGGTTTATGGAATAGCAGCATTTGATTTGAAGCCAGAATAGGGTTTGGGTAGGCTGAGAATCTGGGGAAGGACATGTCAGGCAGAGGAAGTAGAAGCACAGGTAAACTGTTTACAGCCATGTGGAGAGTGATGAGTGGTCCAGTGACTTGTGCATGAGGCAAATGGAGATATTTGCTAAGAGATTAGGTCAAGTAGATAGCTTAGAGGCATTATAAGTAAGTCCTTGAAGGAGAAGGTTGAACTTTAGTAACCAATAAGGTGGAGTCATTGAAGGTTGTATGGATAGAAAGGAGGATCCAGGCTGAAAAGCTGAGCTGCTGGAAAGCAACACTATTGTCTGGTTCCAAAACAATGGGACCAAAATTGGGCCAAGACAGAAGACTAGAAAGGAGGGGATGGAGAGGGGTGACAGTTCATTGACAGATCTCTTACACAGGGCAGTTCATTGAGAGTGGAAGAGAACCCACCGAGATGGTTAATTGATAAAAGAACCACAGGATAAACAACACTCTGATGCATTTGGTTAGAGTCTCACCTTTATTTTCACATGGGCTCCATCTTGCCTTGGTAAAGATAAAAATCAGCAATGGCTTCTCCATCCATTGTGTGTGTTTTTTCAAGACCTTTTTGCAGTTGGGTAAAGAAGAAAGAAAAGCCCAAGTTCCCTTGACTGACACCCACTGGTAAACCATGGGGCTTGGGCAGTGGCATTGCCTTTGGCACAGTCGAGTGTCAGGGAGGTTGGCTCACCACAAATGAAGCTGAGCCTTCACCACTGGGTAAGCCAGGCGACCTAAGTGCTGGGTGCCCGGTGCCCACAGATGGAAATGGTATACCAATCCTATACCACTTTTTTGGAAGAGAGCAGTAGAATGAAAGAGTCAGAAGAGAAAGAAAAAAAAGTCCAAGTGTTTTCTAGGGGAGTACCAGGTTATTTTTTAAAGATCAAGCATGAATGCCACCAAAATCAAGTAACAGAAACTATCTTCCACAGAAATAAAGGAAAAGGCAAAGCTGACATCATTCTTAGATTTACTGACAAGATCTGAAATGACAACAGAGGCTTAGGAGGCCATAAAATCTAAGCAAGAAGCAGCCCTGGTGATGAGCAGAAGTAATGAGTCAAAGGAAGGAAAACTGTGGCAGGAGATGGGTTGTGTAGTTCTCCTTCCATGCCCTGGAGACATGCAGTTTATATATTTAACCTTGCTTTGCCACCTATATATGTTCTTGCTGGTTCGCCCTCCCTTATTTTGTGTTATGTGAATCTTATGTCTAAGCTACAATTAATGCTTTAAACTGAGTCATTTATTGGGAAGTAAAATCAAAGTTAGAGAAAATTCTAAAATTTTGAAATAGTAGAGTTTTCCTCTGTGTGATATATGAGAATATTCCATAAACATTGCATATATGTTGCACATTGAAGACAAAATGGCTTTGCTATAAACTATCTTTACTTAGCTATTTTATTGAAATTCCCAGAAAATAATTACCCACAGCACATATCCTAAAAGGTAATGCTTTGCCACATGTTAATGTTAGTTAAAAAACAACAACAACAACATTATTTTAAAGCATATTAAGAGTAGCATGAGTATGTTGTCCCATTTGTAAAATTTCTAATATTAAGGATTTTTTTTTAGAATATCCAATCAAATGTTGACTGAGTAAAAGTTCAGACATGGTATCCTGAAATAATAGATAATAAATTATTGTACTACCTGGGTTGCACACAGGATGAATATAACTTTGTGAACTTGGCCATTGCCAGATGCCCCATGAATTAAATCAATATGCAGATATATTCCGTCTAGAACTCTGGGGATCCAGATGTGAACCTCAATGGCAATGGTGACTTCAACACCCCATTCCTCCTCATCATGGTGTACTCCTCACACTGTGTTCCCAGCTCCACGAACGAAACCCCACCCACTACTTTATTCAGACCTGAAATCTTGCTGTCATTCTTGATTTCTCTCTTCTTACCAATTCTTGTCACATCTAATAATTACCAAGTCTTGAAAAATTGCACTTTTGACTCTTTTCCACATACTGTCTTCGTGTCTTCACCTTTACCCTCTCTCTTGGATAACTCTTGTAGTCTCCTAAGTTATTGTGATTCTTCTATCTTGGCCCTCCAAACTTTTCTCCATATGACAAAATAATTTTTTAAAGTGAGGTTTGTTTTTCTCCTTCAGAATTCATTCCATGAAATAACAACTATTTATTTCTCCAACTTTATCTCTTACTAGTGGCCTGGTGCAGGGATTCGTGCACATTGAAAGGAAATTAATTAGAAGAAAGATTTGTGTGGTAATTACGTTACTGCAAAAAATTACATGTCAAAATAGTATATATAATATAGCATTATAAAATTAAAACACGTGCGTGATTGGCACCAGTGAGAGCTTTGTATGTATTGTGCATGTGTGAGTCAATGTTTATTTTTAAATTGCCAGTGCACGTCATATGTACTGGCTGGTCAGACAGATGGACAGTTGGTCATTTAGCCATAAGTGATGAGAGAGAGAGAGAGAGAGAGAGAGAGAGAGAGAGAGAGAGAGAGATTGAATATCCCTCCTGTACCAAGTTTAAGCAATTTAAAAATCTCTGGGTTCCAATAACCCAAACCCCTTTTCTCAGGCCTTTCTAACTGCTCCTCCTCAGATTCCTTACCTTCAGTATCCCTGCAGATCCTTCAGATCTTAGCTTGATGCATTTCTTCATAAAAAAAAGATCCAGAAGCCCAAGACTCTATCAGGTGTTGCTCCAATGTACTCTCTAGTACCTGTCCTTGCTTCCTGCTGTGGAGTATCTATTCCTCTGTGCTGCAGCCCCTGCCTTCTGTGTCCTCCACTCCCCTCTAAGCCTTTGAGAATATGGATGTCAGCCCAGCACCTGGGTCAGTACCTGTCATAGTAAAGGCAGTTAATAAATATTTGTTGGCTAAATACATAGATGAATTTCATAGCTTCAACCACAGCCTTAGACAAATAACTTACTAATACAATGTCCATGTCATAATTTCTTCTATCCTCAGAATGTATAAACCTGAAATTATAACTGCATTACTGAAACAAATAAATCTAGGGATAGCATGGTTGCCTATTGCATTCAGCTGCCCTTGATAGAACAACTTCATGAATAAAAGGAAATTGCCATCATATTTATTTTGATTTTCTTCTTCCTTCCTATTTTTATATTACACTATAATTTAGGGGCATGTATGAAAATATAAATAAATTATAGGATGTGAGTCTGTACTGATTGTTTGAGTATATGTCTCTTTTCTAACAATTTGTGTAGGCAAATTTGATTTTCATTGAGGATTCATCACCCTTTCTAAGCTGCCTATGAGCTTTGGTCCCCTCACCACTGGTGCTCACAGTCATGATGGTGTCAGTCTGTGGCTGTCCACATGTGAACTCCCAAGTGCAGGAGTGTTTATTGCTCAGTTAGGGAAATAAACCAGTATTAATTTAAAAAAATACATTTATCTCATAAATGGGTTATTGCAAAACAAAATCTTTAAGACATATATGGGGAAATGGCTAAAAACAAACAAAAAACTTTGCTTTTAAATTCAGGTGAGCCCGGCTAGTGTGGCTCCATGGTTGAGTGTCAACCCAGGAACCGTAGGTCACCAGTTTGATTCCTGTCAGGGCACATGCCTGGGTTGAGGACTCAATCCCCAGTAGGGGCCATGCAGGAGGCAGTTGATGGATGAAGTTTGTTTCTCATCAATATTTCTCTATATATAAACCTCTCCCATCCTTTCTCTCGAAAAATCAATAGACACATTTTAAATTCAGGTGAAACCATTTTGTAAGTAGTAGCTCATTCTGCTTGTTTTTCACATTATCTGGAAACAGTATAAGTGGCTAAACAGAAATTTATATTCTGTTCTATATGGAGAAAATGTGGCTATACATAGAGAATGCATAGAGAAAACCCAGGAACAGAACAAGTAATTACAGAGTATTTTTCCAGCTATTAAATCTGTAAATGGCATCTACATCTGTTAATGAAATAACCATTGGATTTTTAGCTGAAGAAAAGGAATATAATATGTGCCTTGATGAAAGCAATTTTGATATAGATTAAAATTTTGGAGATAATCATCCTTAGCATTAGGTTGTTCCAATTACAATACACAGAAATTTTCAGAATTATTTCTTTAATTCTGCCATATCCTAAGACACAGACAGTAAGCAGTTCTCTCAAGGTTACACAGAGAGGTTCAGCTAAGATAAAAAATCACGTGGGTTTCATTTTCTATCCAGTCTTAGACCAGAGACTTCACTTCATTTCTGTCAAGGATTGTGCCCTCAAAATGATTCCTGGAAGAAATTCTCTGACTGAAAGTGATAGAGGGCTTGAGCAGCCTTACAACTGAGATTTCTTATCTGCCCCCATCAAAGTACAGTAGCATGGATTCCATAGGCAGTTGTGGAGGCTGTGATGTTATTTATAGGGATCATTATCATCTCTAACTTTTCATTCCCTTCCTCTCCCTTCTCTTTTCTTTCCATCTGAGAAAGGAATATTTTTATTACTGTGATGCCAGGGTAACAATAGGATGTCTGAAGTTTTATTCATCAGACATTTGGATATTCTAGGGGGAAATACCTTAATATTAGAAATCTGTAAAAATGTGATATCATAATACTCATGATGGTGTGTTTTTTAGCTATGCTTTTTAAACTAATATTAACATGTAGTGAACCTTTATCTTTTAAGTTATATTGTGTGGGGAAATTATTTTCTGGGGTCTTCAGTGGAATAGCAAAATAATGATACTTTAATACCAATGTGCAACATGTATACAATATTATGGAATAGTCACATATAATATGCACATAAAATATCTACAACTTCAGAATTTGGGGAACTTTCTCTAACTTTGTTTTTACTGTGCTAATAAATGACAGTTATTCAAGAAGCATATGCTGAGTATCAACTACAAGTAGCTGCTAGGTACTGTGACGATAAGAGAGGGTGCCATCCCTCTAGAACAATGCTGTGCAATATACAGCAATGTAGTCCATGAATGCAAGCATGTCTGTAATTGAAATTTTTCTAGTAATACCAAAAATGAAAAAACAAGCAAAATTAATTTAATAATATATTTATTTA
This sequence comes from Myotis lucifugus, assembly GCF_000147115.1. Classification (NCBI taxonomy): domain Eukaryota; kingdom Metazoa; phylum Chordata; class Mammalia; order Chiroptera; family Vespertilionidae; genus Myotis; species Myotis lucifugus. The sequence goes on along the minus strand of NW_005871169.1, from coordinate 68,851 downwards.
ATCAAATATATCCAATATATTAGCATTTCAACATATAATTAAAGTTTAATTATATAAATATATTTACTTCAGTCTTCAATATTCCATGTGTATTTTATGTATAAAGTGTATCTCAGTTCAGACTATCCACATTTCATGTGCTCAAACGTCACATTGTGGCTCATCCTACCACATTATACAGTGCAGTTATACAGGCTTAAAATTTACTAGATGCAATAAGTTCAGTGGGATTAATATGTTCCTAGAGGTATTTACAGAGTGTATGGAAATACAAAGGAACAATTAACTTAACTTGAATAAAGGGGAAAATGATCAAAAAAACCTGTTCTAATGGAGCAGATCTATGAACTATCCAGAAATATGAGAAATCATACCAGGAATAGGGAGTGGAACAAACAGGGCTAAGTAGATATCTTCCAGATTTCAAGCAATTTGGTGATTATTAGAGTATTAAATGAAGAGGAGATAGTGACAAAAGATGTGAGCAGGAAGTAGGTTCAATATAGAATTACTAAAAATCCTTCTGTGTTCTACTCAGAGTGTGGATATTATCTGGCACACAATCTAATGTCACTGGATTGTTTTAAGCTAGAGGAGTTTTGAGATGTGCTTTAAGTTTTGAATGGAAAATCCTGGTGGAACTGTAGAGTGGATTGAAGCTGGGTGATGCTTAAAGGAGAGGATAGTTAAGAGGCCCTGCTTTGGCCAAAGGGATGTTCATGAAGATTAGTTGACTTATAAAAAAAAAAGATTGTATGGTCAAATGAGTTTGTATAATACTGGGTTAAATACAAATACATTTATCTCCTCTAATATTTTTCAATATCTATGATGTTAATGTTTATTGAAATTCATTAAGGGTATATGGTATATAGCTTTTTCCAATTAACTTTTCAATTGGACTCTTGTCCAGGACTACCTTGCAGAACAAGTATTTTTTGGAGTACTTGGCAAATGCTGATTTAGGAAAAGTCTTAGCTGGAATAAAAGGAGGACACTGTGTGAAAATTCAATGAACTTTCCACTCTGTTTCTTGTCCTAATTAGGATCTTAATTGTAGGCCAAAAAAACAAAATCATTTCATGTACATTTCAATTTGAATAAATGACTTTTGTATATGTCTCTTCCTCTTCTTTTTCTTTCTTTCTTTTTTGACCAGGACTAGAGAAATAAATTTGGAGACTTGTAGATAAGAATCTCTCCATGGAAGGAAATAAAAGTATAGGGAAATATCAGGGTAAAAAGGAAGTCAAAAAAAGAAAAGAAATGAGAAGAAAGGAGAGGGGAGGGGAAGGGATTCAAAAGAGGAAAGAGAAGGGAGAGAATGTGTTGGGAAAGTTTGGGGAAGGGACAAGAAAAGAGAGGGATATATATATGTCACTTCTATTTAAATGACTGGCAGAAGAAAAGAGCAAATGGAGTGAGGGGACAGGGAAGGAGAAGAGGGAGGTCAGTGCCCAATTTTAAGGGAGCTGGCTAGTTTCATGACAAAGGGAGTGGCCAACAGAGCCAGATGCAAAAGGGAATCAAGCAGGAGAAATCTTCATGCCTGAGGCCTCCAGCTTACATCCTATAAGAATTATTTAACTAAAGGCTAATTATTTATTTTATATGTTTGATAATCGGGACTTTTGTCTAACCTTGAAACTTAAAAGTTCATGAGCATTTATAAATATACTAGAGGCCCAGTGCACAAAATTTGTGCACTCAGTGGGGGTTCCTCAGCCCCGCCTGCACCATCTTGCAGTCTGGGAGCCCTCAGGGGATGTCCAACTGCCACGGAGGCGGGAGAGTCTCCCACCACCACTGCTGCGTTCACCAGCTGTGAGCCCAGCTTCTGGCTGAGCTGCGCTCCTCCTGTGGGAGTGCACTGACCACCAGGGGGCAGCTCCTGCATTGAGGGTCTGCTCCCTGGTGGTCAGTGTGCATCATAGCGACCAATTGTTTCATCGTTTGGTCGATTTGCATATTAGCCTTTAATACCTGCGGGATCAGGCCAAAACTGGTTCTCTGACATCCGCCTAGGGTCCCTGGATTGCAAGAGGGCACAGGCCAGGCCGAGGGACCCCATTGGTGTGCAATTGGGGCCAGGGAGGGACGCAAGAGGTTGGCTAGCTAGGGAGGGACTTAGGAGGGCTCCAGGGCATGTCTGGCCCATCTCTCTCAGTCCTGATTGGCTGGACCCCAGCAGCAAGCTAACCTACTGGTTGAAGCGTCTGCCCCCTCATGGTAAATATATGTATTGGGGAAGGGAATCAAGAAAAAGTGTTAATTGATGAATATAAAGTCATTACAGGTATTTGACAAACAGTGTGCTCGCCTAATGGTAGAATCTGAATATTTGTTTTATACCTGAAAAAAAGCAAAATGAATTAACTTTTTAGGTTTATCTGAATGAGATTTTTAGAAGTCTTCTTCAGGTTTTCCATTTGTCTGGTTTTCGGACCAGTATAGTCATTTCATTTCTATCTGTTAATCTGCAGATTGCTCTCTTGTTGAGCCTTAGGAATAGAATTCTGATGGGCCCATTGAGAGAGATCAGAACTTCAGATTGATCCAGGAGCATTTGTCTGCTGTGAATCAGTAATTTAGAGTTGAGAGCATATTTCACAGCCAAAGTTAAGTGACATCTTATTTCACCAAGAAATAGGTCATTTGAATCAGGAGACACTGAGAGTGTGCTTAAGGTAATTGCATGGAGCAGGTGGTCTGCACCACTAGTGCTAACTTGGATGAAAGAGAGATAATAGTCTGAAAACAGCCCATCATGTTGAGTTCTGGAGGGGAAAAGGAAAAAATTGAATAATTGGTTTTGAAGTGAATACCAATATTCTGTCACCCCTCCATTATTTTCCATGGCAGATTAAAGAAACAATTACTGTTTTAACCTCATTTCTGTAGGAAAATTGAGAGCAGTGCCCTTTTCTCATTTATTTAATTTACTAGAGGCCCTGTGCATGGATTCATGCACCAGTCCCTCAGCCTGGCCTATGCCCTCTTGTGGCCGATCCTGTGCACCAGGCCTCTAGTATGCATATAAGATCTTTGGTTAATCTCTTCCCACCCTCCCCCCTTCCTCCTTCCCTCTGAGATTCATCAGTCTGTTCCATGTTTCCATGCCTGTGGTTTCCGCTCCTGCATTGAGCGTCTGCCCCCTGGTGGTCAGTGCGTGTCATAGCTACCAGCTGTTCGGCTGGTCGGCGGCCGCAGAGGCTTTTATATAGATTCTTTAAAAATCTTGTCCCAATGATATCTTTTGGATTTAGCATGATTCTATCTGTTTTTACTTGTGAAATTATTTTTTTTGAACTTAAGTTCATGACTGAATAGAAAACAAAATGCCAACTCTAAAGCCAGCACCCAAAAATTATCATTGCTAATTTTTGTAGGATATTCTTCCAGCCACAGGAAAGGGATCTTGAAATACATTCTGTTTTAGAAATTGCTGTTTTTGATCTAATTATGTTATGACCATTTTCTCATGTCATTAATATTAATTTGTAAAACTAATACCAGCATGGTGGTCCATCCTTTTGATGAACCATACTTAAATATTCTTTACTGAAATTTTACTTAAAATTAAGAATTGGAAATTTAAATGCTTTTATTTCCAATCTATTTTTTACAGACCATCAAAAGAATGTTTCAAGGTTTGTTTTTCATTATTGTTTTATTTAGTGTTTCTTTGTTTAGCAATAAGATATAAAATGATAGTCTATGAATAGCAAAACAAGGGGGAAAAGTGGTAAGTTGTTTCAGAGAGGGCCTCAGAACCATAAAAATAAAAAACCATGCTTTTTTCACAGACTTGCCTCTCACTTAAAGAGCTCTGATGGGAACATTCTAGAAGGATAAAATCTAGTTACAGTTAATTGAGGGAGTGATTATGTTGCTAAGATGATTCTCTTAATTATGTTTGATAGGAATTATATAATTTGTCTTACTATTTTGTTTTACCTAACTTTTCAATTATAATGTTTTTAAATTAAAATAGTTTCTATATAATAGGTAACACAGCATAACTGTGACAATAAGCCTTAAAATATAAAATCAACATGTAAATATTTCTCATATCACCTGTTCAGAAAATCACTTAATTGAAAACATGAGTCTGACAGGTTATTCTCTCATTTCTTGTCACTGGAAATAAATATATAATATGGGCACAATGAGTCAGAGAATCTCATGCTAGCAAATGCTGACTATCCATGGAAACATTCCCAGTTGTGGAAAGCCATAAGTAGCAGGGGAGGAAAGTGTTGAAGGATTTCTGGTTAAACCAGTGATTCACACAGAGAAAATCTGATACTTTTGTTTCTCACTGAGACCAAGATACCGAATGCTTAGTGTGCATGTAGGAGTTTGTAATAAAGTTTTTTATAAATTGGAAAGTCCACTTGTGTTTACATTTGTAATTGCATATGCACATGGGGGCAGGTGTGTTAGTGAAAGGAATAGTAGGTTTCCATAGCAATGTTAACAAAAAATCAGTAACATGGAGGTGATAGGATATGAACAATTTCTTCCTCCAAGGTAAAGGGCGGCAGTACAATAAACATTTTGTAGTTATCAGCCAAGTGCAGACATGTCGTGTAGTTCAGAAAACACTTACTTAATTCAGAGTTGACTGTAACTCATTTGCGCAGGATGTGTTATTACTATTCTTCTTCTCCCCTCCCCCTACTGTGTAATTTAAGGTGAAATTTCCTTGGCCTGCAGAGTAATTCATAACCACTTAGCCATACGGGTGACAGAAAAGGCGAGGGGAGTTTTTTCAGTTAAATAACTTTGCCAGTAATTTGACGCATTTTATATTTTGATTTGTGGTTTAATCTGTTGATTTCAAAAATATTCATCACCATGTAAAGTCCATCATAGGGAATACAGTCAATAATACTGTGATAACTCTTTGCAGTGTTACATGGCTACTAGACTTACTGGGGGACCACTTCATATATTGTATAAATGTCTAACCCCTATGCTGTACACCTGAAACTAATATAATATTGAATGTCAACTGTAATTAAAAAAAATAAAAATTAAAAAATATATATTCATCACCAGAACACAGTTTTGCTGGGCACTTTTCTAAACTGAGATAAAAATTGCATGTGAAGTATCAGCAGCCCAAATTACATCCACAAGAGCTAAAAGGAAAAGTACCTAAAGCAAGTTATTTGTGTTGGCAGTTACATGATGATCTCTGTATTAACTTGTATGTTGCCCTCACTTGCTAGCTTAGTGACTTAGTTTGAACTTCAAGGCATTCATTTACCAGAAACTGCAAATTATTTATATCTTTTAGAAAAATTCTCTGCAGAGTGATGAAAATAAGTCACAAGGAAAAATTGAGAGAGAACATATTAATGGCATATAGTTTAGTGACACAGGGACTTCTAAAAATGGTATGTGGGGATAACATAACCTGTTAAAGATTTGAAAGGATGGAGTAACGTTTGTCTACTCATCCACACTCTTCCCAAGCATGTGGTGGCTCTCAGTTTAGTGAAGACAGGTCAGAAACTTAGTGTTAATTTGGAGTCAAAAAAGGGAAAATGGAATTATAAGCCTAATTAAAACAAACCCCTGTCAACCTTTGCCAGTTGATTTATTCCTTAGATTAAACTCCCGGGTAATCAACTGCCAGGATTAATCCTTTCCTTCCCAGCCTCTTGAGTTTCCCCACTTTCTTCTCTGCAACTTTCATGAAAATGTGAAAACACTTTCTCTCAAATCGTGAAAATGTTTGTTTCACTCAATTTCCTTCTTTAGTTACCATGCTATTTCTCTTTAATGTTCTCACTCTGCTTTGTAGGCTTGTCTTTACTGAAACTGAACTGCTGAAGTGGTGCCCAACACGTCCACAAATCTAAGGGCCTGACCAACCTTCATTCTCCTTGACCTTTGTATAGCATTACTCTCTGCTGATTATCTCCTCCTCATGAAACTTTTACTTCTACTGAATTCTATTACATATATTTCTTTGTTTGTTTTACCAGCCTTTCTTAGAGAGCCTTCTCTGTCTCATTGTAGTGACTGCTCATCTGTCACGCTGTGTACATAGCATGTCCCAAGATGTGACCCTGAGCTTCCCATCTTTCATTTGTATAGTTCAGAGGTTTTTGGTCCCTCCATGCCCAAATCCTCCTTCTACATTCCAAATTGTTATTTCACCTAAATATCATCCCAGATATAGTTATTATGGAGAATTCAGTGCTTCCTGAAGTGTAGTGCTTTTGGGTAATTATCATCACCTCTCTGAGAATGATTGAACTCTCTTCCTACTTTCCTACTTCTCTTGGTAGCACAGCCCTTATCCCAAGATATGGTCATTATTCCTACGATCCTTTAACCCATAAATCTAATCATGTTTTTTTAGGTTAAGTGGGATACACATCTATGTTATTCCATTGCCATCAAGGAATGATTTCTGGACATATTTTGAAGATTATTTTTTCCCTTTATTGATTAAGATATTACAAATGTGTCCTTATCCCCCCAAAGTCCCCTCATCCCCCCAATCCTGCCTTCACCCTCACCCCCTGTTGTCCACATCCATTGCTTATGCTTATATGCATACATACAAGTCCTTTGGTTGATCTTTCCCCCTCACCCCTACCTTCCCTCTGAGTTTTGAGCATCTGATCAATGCTTCTCTGTCTCTACATCTGTTTTTGTTCATCGGTTTATGTTGTTCATTATAATCCACAAATGAATGAGAGCATGTGATATTTGATGAATTTGTAAAGGGTCTGAGAAAAGCAGAAAAGTCAAGGGTGGTTTTAAGGATTTTGCTTTGTGCAACTGAGTGATTTTGGACACTGGGAAACAACAGGAACGGGGTTAGATTCTATCTTAAGTGTGTTAAGTTTGAGATTCCTGTAAAGCATTCAAATGAAGATACTAAATAAGCATTTAAGATTTTTGAGTTCAGAGTTCAGAGAAGTGGTGTTGAAGATAAAAACTTAAGAGTGATTCATTTTTAAAGGCACAGGACAGGTTGAGAGAGCCTAGGACTGAGTGTAGGTAGCCAGAAAAGTGGGCTTAGACTCAGCCCTGGATCATACCAATATGCAAGGCAAGATGGAAGGGGTATGCTTTGAAAGAGACTGAGAAACAGCAATTAACAAGATGGGAAGAAAACTGAGAGGGTATTTTCACCAAAGATCTTCAAGAAGAGGATAATCAACTATGTGGAAGGCTCCTGAGGGTCTGAGTGTCAGGGCCAGCTCATCCCTTACTTACAGGTGGCACAGTGCCTGGGACCCATGAGACTTGTAGGGCCCCAAAAAATGTTTTAATTTTCATTTATTTTAAAATCTGAAGAAAAAAATAATATAAGAACAATGACTATATAATAATGAATCCAGCCTAGATTATATTTATCTTTGTAACAATGCAATCATAAATGATCATTTTAAATATTTTTTATGAAAGAAAGGGCTGTGGGCGGCCTTAGCATAGCCCTGCTGAGCATTAGATAGGCCATGTGGGTGTCTCTGCTCATGTTGATAAGAACAGCTTTGGAGGAGACCTGGGAACAGACACCTGATGGGTGTGGATTCAGGAAAGAGTGGGAGAGGAAATCGAATGTGGACACCAGAGACCGACAGCATTTTAAACAAACCTTTAAATGAATTTTGTTTGTGGGTGCAGGGAAATAGGATCATAGTGGGAAGAGATGTGCAGCCAAAGAAAGTTTTTGTTTTATATTATATGATCTGAAGCCAAAATGGGAGAGAGAGAGAGAGACTGGGAAAACTAGGAACACATATGTTATAGGAGATATAATTGAAGGAACAGAGCCCTTCAGGGTACAAGGGCGTGGGATCGTCCCTGTGGGAAGAGTTGGCCTTTGATGGGAGGCATTTCTCCCTGATGCTTCTGCCTCCAAAGTGAAATAGAAGGTCAAGTCATTGGCTGAGAGTGAGGAGGTCTGAGAGCGTGTGGGAAATTTTAGGAGAGGACAAAATAAGCAATAGTCACTTTTATATTGAGAGAATGGATTATCTAGGGAAATGTAATAAGATTAGTGAGGCAGAGAGAATGTAAGAAAATTAAAAATGTTGACAGCAGTAGTTATCTCTGGATAGTAGAATCAATTTTTTAATTTTTGTTTTCAGAGTTTTACATTAAAGTACTTTTGCTGCATTAAAAAGCTATTAAAAATAATAGTAGAAAAAAACCAACAGCCTTCCTACCCCTTATTTCTTGGCTTTGTTCCTGTTCTCTATAGGACTTTTTTCCTGGACCAACTCCAGTTCCTTGTTACAATTTTCCTAAAACTTAATCTCCAGGGTATGATGATATCTTGTCATATATAGTGTTATGTCATTTTAACTGCTTTCTGTATGAATATATTGTTTTCCTAATGAATTTACCAACTCTTTATTGCCAAAAACTAAGTTCCACGTAGGATTTATGCATCATTGTTCACAAATATCATAGATGTCCATCTTCTTTGCTGAGGCGTGGGTTTTCTCTCGCCTCTTTTACTTTGGCAGAGCCTGCTCTGTCCTCGCAGGCCATGGAATCCTCAAGCTGTTCTTAATCAGAAACTGCTTCATCCCCCTTCTTCCAAATGCATCTCAGTTCTGATGAAGCCGTAAGGTCTAAGGATGAACAAGGAGGAGGTGATAGAGCTCTGCTCTCATGTTCTCACTCTCCTTCCTCACCTTCTTTCCCTCAATGGGTCCCGGTGATATATGGATTATAGAAAAGATATGGGACTTAATCTTCTGTGTCAAAAATCAATTCTCAGTTCTGAACACGGTGGGTGATTAAGTTGCTTGAGAGTTCAAATAAAGAACCCAGACACACCTTCGGGGGAAACCAAACGATGGAAGAGGTTGTATAGGAAAGATGATAATTCATTAGGGAGAAAGGTCTAGTGGGAATTGATGAAAGTAAAAGCCATGTGATGTTTTTCCTCCCTCCCCGTGGACTCTCCCTGGAGAAGTCTGAGGGGGGAAGCTGTAAAGTAGCCTGCAACCAAGGACAAAAGGCAGAAGTGATAGGTGGCAACAATGTGCATTGTTCCCATTGTTCAGATGCCAGGACAGCCCAGCTTGAGTTATCTCCTCAACGACCTCTCCTGCGGGACAAGGTGAATCCAGCAGAAAATGTCTGTGTGCTTACCACTGAGGGTTATATGTGGGGAGATGGGTAAGTGGCAGGGGGCGTCACCCCGAGAATACATCACTGCGGTCTGAAGGGCAGTGTTAGAGAGCCCCAGGGAAGGGGGTGGCAGTGTCTGAAGAACCCATAAATTCACCTCATGTATTTTGGTATCTGCCATGCCATCATGCTTGTCCAACACGAGAGAGAGAGAGAGAGAGAGAGAGAGAGAGAGAGAGAGAGAGAGAGAACTAGCTAATTTTTAAAAGGCCTCTCCTTTCCTCTTGTTTCCTTCTGCTGACCATAAAGGAGTCAAAGAGCCAGAAAGAAGGTGGGGTAAAAGGACAGGCCACCTCTGCTCCAGGTCCTTGAGCCCTAGATTCAGTCTAGGCCCATAGAGTGGGGATTACCTTTAAACGGGCTTTAAACCAGGAGAAGCAGAAATCTTCATTTCTTAATCCTGCACTCTAATACCTAAAAAAATAATACTACTCCTTAATACCTGAGATGAAATGGCATGTTCCTGAGATGTCATCAAGGGTAAGGGAAGAGATCCAGTAGATTCTCTGAAGACTGTGGTGGGAAACAAAATAAATCTGCATCCTCTGGGGTCAGCCTGTCTATTCAGTGAGTAGTGAAAACAACAGTGACGGTGAGAGTAACAGTAATCATCATAGTAACGGTGGTGAAAGACACCAGTCACAGGGTGCTGACTGGGTGTTAGTTATTATATCGGGGACTTCAGGTGTATTATCTCTACTCCTGACTGCAGACCAGCAGTATGGTTGTCCTATCTCCAATGTGCACAGAAGGAAACGGAGGCTCAGGAGGTAAATAAATAGGGTCACCACAGTCAGGCAATTAGAAAAACCGGAGGAAGGGAATGCATTTTCGGAAGTCTCCTCCCTGACTTTCTGCAATCTTGCCAACCTTCTCACTGTATAAGAGCTTCCAGTTCCTAATGAGTCCTGGCTCAGGTGGCGCTCCAACCGCCTGGCCTTTGGGAATAAGGTAATCCTTCTGTTCTCTTCTGCCTCCAGCCAGCTTTCATAGGTATAAGGCGAGACAGAAGTTGTTTCCATATTGTTGCTGCTTCATCCTGTTCCAGAAATGTTACACATGCAATAAATATTTATGTCACATCCTATTTTGGACTAGCCTGCAGACATAACAGGGTGGGGCAAGCGTAGGTTTACAGTTCTTATGGAAAATTATAATACAGGAATAAATTCTGGGTTTCACGTACTCACAACTGTAGACCTACTTTTGCTCAACCCTGTATAATGTAATTTCCATGGGGAAATCTATTCTGCATCTCAGGTAAACTGATTCATAAGTGGGTCTCAACACTGTCAACCTCAAATGAATATTAGGATTACCTACACGCATGCTAGGAAGCAATGACATATTAAAAATCAAGTATTTGTTCTTCTTTAGCTTCAGAACACATTGTGAAATTTAGTTCATGTTTCTCCAAGCAACAGGCAGGGAAGGGTGAGGGGAACGAGAATGGTGCGAAGTGGCAGAGAAAAGCCAGTCTGTGATAATTCATAGGTTATTAGGAACAAAGACACGACTGCCCTCTTTTTCCCCGCTTTCTCTTTCTGGCATGCCTGAGGAGGTCAGGAAATACGGGACATGAGTGTGCACAGTCACCTGTAAAGTCGAACAACCGTATCTCCCCATGGCCCGAGCTTTATCTGCCCAGTTGGCCTGCTGTCACGTGGCTGGGCTCTCACTAGTCCTTGTGAAGAATCTTCTGAGGAAGAGCACCGTGCCCTGTGAGATCCTGGCACTCAGGGGCATCCCAACCTGCTCTTTAGTGATATGACCTGGAGCATCATATACTGGATCGCCACAAATTGACTTGCTCATTTAAAAATGGAGCATTAAATTACACAATCTATAAACTAAACCCTGAAAATCATGATTATTTAAAATGTAGTGTTGGACTTCAGTAGTTTAAAATATTCCTTAATTCCACAAACATTTATTGAATGCTTATTTTATAGCAGACATTCTACTCAACAGCAGGGGCACATTGCCCTAACCGGTTTGGCTCAGTGGATAGAGCATCAGCCTGCAGACTCAAGGTCCCAGGTTTGATTCCAGTCAGGGGCATGTACCTTGGTTGCGGGCACATATCCACTAGGGAGTGTGCAGGAGGAAGCTGATCGATGTTTCTCTCTCATCGATGTTTCTAACTCTCTATCCCTCCCCTTTCCTCTCTGTAAAAAATCAATAAAATATATTAAAACAAAAACAAACAAACAAACAAAAACAGCAGGGGCACAGAATAATTAAAGCATAATCCCAGCCTTTAAGGAGTCAGAAAGTCCATGTTCAGAAATTGAGTGAATTGCTTCCAGTGTAGCAGGAACTTCCTTCAATTTTATCTTTTGACAATTCATCTGTCAGTTGAAAACTCCAATTACATATAAGCGTGACCTCTGGCCATGGAAGATAGAAGGTCTCTAAGTGGACAGGGTAATTGCCATCATGAAACTTGTTCATTTTCTTCCAATGTGAGGCAGAAGTCAGAGTGAGATCGTATTAGATGACTGTGCGAGTGACCCAAGCCAGGGGCCAGACCACACAGGGTGGTCCAGGCCCTGATTCTGGGCTCCATTCTAATAGCCATGGAGGCCCTGGAGAGGGCCAAGCATTGCAGTGATGGGATGTTTGGAAGGTAACTGGCTGACACAGTGGTATCAAGAGGGTCTCCCTGCCCATGGCCACGGTGCTAGAATTTCCACTGCAATGTTCTTCAACATCCTCCTTAGGAGCTAACCGTTCCGCTCTGCCCCTATTTACCAAGCCCCTGGTACCACAGAGATGGAGAGGAAACTTGGAAGCTGCTATGCCTTGATCTCCTTTCAGTTTCTCAAAGAAACCATGCTCTTTACCATCTCGGTGTCATTCATAACCTGTTTCCTCTCTCTCTGGAACTCTCCCCTGTCAACCCATCCTTAATTCCTAAGCATCCTTCAACTCTTGGCCTTTCAGGGCACTCTCCTAGCCACCCTATGGTAAATACTATTTGCTTTAGGCTGTGTGCTGTATGCCATTTAGTATATTCTACATGTGTGTACTATATGCTGTATCCTATATATATGCTATATACTATATACTATAAACTATACACTATACACTATGTACTATGTATTTTATTTATAGCATAGCATTTATCACTATTCTTTAGTATATATTAATGTTTTTGGTTATTTGTTTAAATATCTTTTTCTCTAATAAAAAGATTTACCAGGTTAGAAATTATGGCTGTGTTGTTTCCCATTATATAACCAGCGCCTCTGTAAATATCTCTCAAAGTTTGAATAATGAATGATGACCTTCAGGAAGAAATTAATTTTGAGATTTCTGAAGGTGTATAATTTGATGGAAAATGGGGGAAGGGAATAGCTTAGGCAAAACCATAAAGGGAGAAGTAAGCATCTAACAAGTGACATCTAAATCCCTATTTTGCTTTCCATTTTAATCAACTATAAGATTAAATCAACCTTTAGGAAACACTGTATTGAGGATAATGATTTCCAGTGGCCTTCCTTCACTGTCACAGGCAAGGTTCTTAACAGGCTCCCGGAGAGATATTATGCAAAGGTGACTTCCAAAATCTTGATGAGCAGATGACAATTAAGGGTTATTATGAACAGAAAAGGGTTCCTCTGTTTATGGCATTTTGAATAGAGTGTATTAAGTTTGAAGTATTTTGGCTTTGGCTATTTGGATTCATAACCTCAAAATAAAAATTACTTCAAGGTATTTACCTCCTAGAAGTAGGAATGTATATATTTAATTGTTCACTTCAAGGATTAAGTTTGTGATAGATGCCAAGTTCAGATCACAGGTGGAATTTTTTTTAATTTGTTTTTTTTTAATATCTTGTAATGCAATCAAGAGAAAGTAACATAGATTGAGGATTTCTTATTTCATTTTTAATATGTTTTTATCTATTTTAGACAGAGAGGAAGGGAAAGGGAGAGAGAGAAAAACAGATACAAGAGAGAGACATTGATCAGATGCCTCATGCACTCCCCAACTGGGGATAGTGCTCAAAACCAGACGTATGCCATGAAGTCAAACAGGGGACCTTTTGATGCACGGGGTGATACCCAATCAATGGAAACCACACTGGCCAGGACAAGGATTTCTTGTGTTTGTCTATGTATTAAATAAGGGATAAAAAATGATCAGAAATTAGATCAACAAATGTCTTGATCATTTTCTGAAGGAGAAAAAGAAAAAGTTGAACCTTTCCTAAACCTGGGCAATAAATTGCCTATTTTTTAAAAAATGAGAAGGAATACAATCCATTATGATTGGCAATGCTAACCCATACCTTAGGGAGGTTACAATATTTATATTTCTTTGTGAAATAGGATATCACAGTTTCCCAAATTTCTGCTTATACCAGTTAAGATTAGGATGTGTTTTTATCCTTTTGTTTCCAGGAAGTATTTAGCAATAGTATTGAGTTTTGGGCATTGTCACAACAAAAAACATGTCATCATTTTTTATAATGCATTAGTTTTATGAAGTACCACGTTGCGGCCACCACTGGGAATTACTGTCATGAAGTGGTTTTAAATGTTTCCACACAAATTGGCAACTTGAGCATATTAGATATTGTGATCCCTTGAGAAAAATAGCAGCTTCTTTCTGAGGCTGATAAATTATATTTCCAGTGATTCACTGAAAGCATTAAAAACTCATTATGCAAGAGTCTTTCTTCTTCTAGGATAGTCTGCCCAGTGTTTGTAAGCTTAGCTCAAAAGAATTAGATTAGTAAGATTATTTTGTCTGAGAACATATTTTTTTTTTGTCTACAGGTTTCTCTTCTTAGTGATTGTAATCAGTAATTTTCTACTTGAAAATAGTCTTTCTGATATCTTCTTTCAGATGGGAAATAATTACAAAGTCATTTAAGTGGAGGATATTTCAATGTATTTTAAAAATACTACATAATTATGAAAGATCAATAGAGTAATACATATTTAGAATTAGAGAACCTTAACTAGTCAATGTAATTCTAAAACATGGAAAGTACCCTCCAGGAAGGCAGGGTGCTCGCCAACTTTTCAGTGCTGTAGCCAGCCTCCAAAACAACATTTGGTCTAAATCTGCTTTTTGTTTAATAAATGGAGGAATAATTGAAATATGAAAATCACAGTTTTCTTTTCTAAGCATTTAGAGGAATACATGAATCTGACCCTTTCATTTAAGGAAGATGAATGTGTCTAGCAAAAGAAACACGATATGCCAATAACTATTGCCTATGCCACCGTGGCAAAGTTGAAAAATGATGTGAAAGTTCAAATGAATGCAACCTCTGCCTGGTAGGGATGGAGACTGCTCAGGAAGAAGTGTTGAAGATTAAGCTGGAGAAATAGGTGCGAAATTGACAGGTATAGTGTATGCGGAAGACGGGCTCTCCAGAAAGGGGAAACAGAAAGAGAGCATACAGCAAAGAACTGGAAAATATGGAAGAGTAGAAGACCCGACCTCGCCTACCCTGGGGAGAAAACGTGATAGATAAATTCGTGCTGGGTCACCAAGGCAGAAAATGACAGGCCATGCCACTTAGAACTCTTTTCTTATTACCTTGTATCAAAAATTAGTTCTTTCTCTTGTGGTCTTTATCATAAGCAGTGACAGGGAATGGCCTGATCAGAAATGTTCTGTTCACTTACCTCAGTGGTAGCATTGGTAGTGTTTAGACTTCTGTGACACCATCTTTCCTGGCTCATTATCTCCCCTCCCAAACCTTGGTCCTTATTTCATCAGTCTTTTCAGTTGTGCAGGATCTCCATGTAAAGGTTGTCTTTGTCTTTGTCTTGCTTTTCCTTTTTGATTAGCTGTGTTCCTTCCCCCCCACAGACTCCATTTGACCCATACCTTTCTGTCCTTACTGCCAACTGTTAGGCTTCATGTCACCTCACACCTGGATTATTCCAATCGCTTCAGGCTCCTCGCTGGCTCCTTGTCTACACTCACTCCCTCACCAGGGAGTATAATTGTACCGAATTAAACTAAAATGTGGTTTTATTACTCTTCTGCTTAGTTACACAATAGAATATTATAGAGAACCTGTCATGTACTTCACAGAGCAATAGGCAGAGGGGGTTACAATGACAATGCATTCCCTGCTCTGTGGGAATGTCCAGTTTAGTGTGGGTGACAGACTTTTAAACCTAAGTTATGCACAATGAAAAAGGTAATAAAATGTCTTCTATTATTTTCTAATACATTCACGTATGCTTATTTATTTTAACCTTGATGGTAAATTCCTCATGCCATTTAAAAAAAATTTATTATTTTACCTACTTAAAACTAAATTATTTATTTTTACCTATACTAGCAACTAATGTTATGATTTTTTATAATTTGAAAGATAAGTACATTTTTTATTCAATTTAGATTTTTGAAGACAATTGTGTTGGGAATCAGATAAATATTTCACTTGAACCATAGGTATTTTCCAAGTAAAATATACATATTTATTAACTAAGATTTGGTTAAGTTTAGTTCAAAGTCTGGACCAAAAGTGTCAATGTGAAATGCTTGTTTTATCAATAAACATTATAAAGAATCACTCTGTAATCATTGCAGGAAAGACATATTCATTTTAAAACCAGTTAAGAATGACCAAACATTGCTGTTATCAGCTAAAATAGACTGTTAAAACTATGATATGTTTATGTAAGCCCATGGCAACCACAAATAAAATACCTATAGAGAACACATAAAAGAAAAAGAGGAATTAACGCATATTATTATTTTAAAAAATCAATGAAATACAAAGGGAAGTGATAGGAGAGGAAAACATGAATAAAGGAGCTATAAGACAGACAGAAAACAACCAACAAAATCTGGGGCAGAGATACATATCAAACAAAATCACAGTAGTAAGTCCTTCCTTCTCAATAATTACTTTAAATGTAAATGGATTATCCTTCCTAATCAGAAGAATTACTACTGAATGGATTAAAAAACACAAGAAAAATCAAGATTCAACTATATGCTGTCAAGAGAAACTCACTTTGGATTTAAGGACACACATGGGGCCAAAAAGAAGGGATGGAAAAAGATATTTCATACAAATGGTAACCAAAAGAGAAAAGGGGTAGCTGTACTTATGTCACACAAAGTAGACTTCTAATGTAAGTACAGCCTATCACAAGAGACAAAGAATTTTATATAGTGATAAGAGAATCAATTCATCAGGAAGACATAACAATTAAATATATGTGCACCCAACATTAAAGCTCATAAATATGTAAATCAAACAAAGACAAACTGAAGGGAGAAATAGACAGGAAGAAATCATAACAGGGAACTTCAATATTCCCCCTTCAATAATAGATACAACTTCCAGACAGGAAATCAATAAGGAAACAGTGGAGTTGAATAACAATATAGATCAAAAGAACCTGACAGACATACGCAGAATATCCCACCCAACAGCCCAGAATATACATTCTCCTCAAGTCCATATGGAACATTCTTCAGGACGGGTTATATGTTAGGCCACTAAACAAGTCTTAACAAATTTTAGAAGACTGAAATCGTATCAAGCACCTTTTCTGGCCACAAACTAGAAAATTAATAGCTAAAGGAAAACTGGAAAAGTAACAATATATGGGGATTAAACTACACACCCCTGCTCATGCAGTGGGTCAAAGAAGTGTTCTTACCACAATTAAAACAAACAAACAAACAAAAAGGGCGAAGGACCACATTTGGGGTAAACTTTGCATGAGAACCAGAGAACCAATCTATGGTTGTCCTTTCTTATAACAAAATTAATTTTCCTGGAGCACAATTATTTTGAGAAGCATTTCATAGCCAGAAAGCTCACAGATCCTAATGTACCTCTTCAGATATTTTCTAATACTTCTTCACGACATTTTGATTGTCATTTGGATTTTATTTCACAGTCCCTCACTGAGTCTTCCAGTTACTAAACAGAATGGAGATGAGCTTTAATTGTTCTCTTATGAAAATAAAAAGGTTCCAGTTCCTTTTCAGCATTCACTCTGTGCCCAGCCTCACTTTGGGTTTTAAATCGCTCCTCTCCTCGTTGTATTGTCTTCATTACTCTTTTCCTGAAAAAGTCATCCTCCCCTGCATTTCAGCCCCATGTTTTTCTCCCCGTTACCCTCTGCTTCATCTGAGTCAGGTTGGGAAACTCAGAAAAACACTTCTGTCAGAGTATATTTATAATATGTCTACAGTTGGGTTTTATAGATTTTTAAGTATAATACACTTTTTTGCTTTCTATTTATTTAATGTTATGTCAATACTTATTCTCCCTTAGTTTATTCCAAAGAGAGGACCGTATCTAAGTTGGAAAGAAAATCTTTACCATCAAACAAATTTGCTATATCCCCTTACACTATTTATGCGCTACTAATATTGCAAATACATTGTCAGTGGGGAAATAATTTGTCATATAGAGAATCTACTTATAAATTAAGGTTTATTCCACAAAAAATTACATCAAAATGGAATGCTACTCTTGAAGTGATTTTTTTTTTTTTTAGTTATTCCAAGTTTATCTATGTGTGTCCTTGCATCCTCATCTTATCTGGGGCAGAGATACATGCCCAGTTTTATGGTGAAATTAGCAGGTGACCCCTCCCTTTTGTAGGTCTTGAAATGGATAGAATATGATTATTGCCAGATCCCTGCGGTTTCCAAGGGCCTAATGCAAAGGCAACTGACTCAACAACGAACTTTCAGTGATGGAAAAACCACCATGTGACCCCTTTTATTGTGGTACCTAAGCTTGCATATAAGTGACAGGAGTTGGATTATATTGTTTGCATTCTTTTATTCTGAAACTAGTCTATAAACCCAGATTTAGCTTTTTCTCCATGAGTTCCCTTATTTTAGTAAATGGCACCATCATCTTCCATTTAATTTCTTTCTCAGCACCCCACCCTTTATCTAATGAACCATCTGAATATTGATTCTACTTTTGAAAAACCCTTTGATGTATCTACTTCCGTCTACCTCACTCCCAGTTTTAAGCCCATTCCATCTTTCCATGGGTTGTTGAAATAGTGAACTGTTCACCCTGTTTCAAGATTCCTCCTTACTCACTGTGTATACTCTGCCTGAATATAAACTTTAAATAATTTTAAATATATCAGCTGTATTAAAAAATCCATAATATGTAAACACCTGTGTATCCAATACCCAGATTCAGGGGGTGGGGCAGAAACAGACCCAGTTTGCCGGGGCTGACCAGCAGCCCTTGAACGACGGATGGACAGATGCTCAGACACAGTTCCACTGTGAAAGAGGGCTAAGGGGCTCCCGGCTCTAGCGGCCAGAGCAGCCTCCATTGCCTGCCTCGTTAGGCTTTTATTGCAGTTTTATCTTTTGATACAAGCAGTAGGGTGAGCAATCTTGGGAGGACACATGTGTTTACATTGTCCTCTAGGCAAGGGCATCCAGGGATTAAGGATTCCAGTAAACACCCAGGGGTTTGCACGTGCACAGACTTGTTTGGAAAGGTCAGGGAATAATTAGGGGCGCCGCCTTCGACACTCCCCTAAGCCTCCCCTAAGTCAGAATTCTGATAAACAGAGCAGGCGGCCTTCCACACACTTCCCTTTTCTCAGCATGTCCTCCTTACAACTTGCCAACCAAGTCTCCTGTGCTCCCCAACACCAGTTGAATTTTGCTTTGTACTCATTCTCCATTCGTCTACTCTAGAAATAAACACTCCCCTGAAGGTGGTGGTTATCAGAATGCGCTTCCCGTAAAGCAAACCTGGTCATATCAAGTCTCTGCTTCAGCACTTCAACGTGTTCCCGTCGTCTTTGAAAAAAATCCCCAAACCTTTGCTGTGGCTGCCATGGCCTCCCACAGGCTGACCCCTGGCTCTTGCTCTCCAGCCTCATCACAGGCCCTTCTCTGTGAAGCCCAGAGAACGTCCTCCTCCTCCTCTAACCGTCATGCGTAGGGCAATCCCTCAAACATACTGCGCACTCCATGATTGCTTGCAGATTGGGTGAGTACACGAATAACGGTCAGGCACTATGTTGAGACACAAACATTAAAAAGTTATAATCACTGTCCTCTATAGTCAGTAACTGGTGCTAAGAGAGAGGTAAAAGTGGGCCAGGGGATGGATGTGAAACGAAACCACCGTAACTCAGTGTGATCAAGTTTATAACAGAAGCCTGGGTGAGCATAGGGATGGAACGCTGACGGGTGTCATCAGATCTTCAGAGTTGGAGTGGATAAAAGAAGGCTTCACTGAAGAGATATTTCAGTTGAAGCTTGAAAGATGAATAGATTTTTCAGGGCACAGAAGGAGGAAGTAATATTTCAGGCAGAAAAAGCAGCATGTGTAAGGTCACAAAGCCCGTGGGCCCGGAAGGAGCAGAGAGGAGCTGAAATGCAGGGTGCGTGTGGAGGGCTAGGAGACAGCTGTGAAGAGCTGGGCAGTGATGGGAGGGGGGGGAGGGGGGGGGTTTATATCTCTGCGGCAGCATTTGGAAATTCAGCATTCTCATTCTTGAAACCCAATTTATTTCTTATATGCCAGACACTGTGCCAAGCCCAGTAGCATATAGTACAAAGATAAGTAAATTGACACACTCTTAAAAGCTTATCTGATAAGGAGATAAAAGAAATCCACAATGCAATTTTGTTGTTGTTAATCCTCACATGAGGATGTTCTTTCCATTGCTTTCCAGAGAGAATGGAAGGGAGGGGGAGAAAGACAGAGAGAAACATCAAGGTAAGATAGTCACCTCCTCTGGTTGCCTCCCTCATGCGCCCTGACTGGGAGTGGGGAGCAATCCTGCAACCCAGCTCTGTGCCCTTGACCGGCGACCCCTCGGGTGGGCGGGCTGAGGCTTTAATCACCCAGCAACACTTGC
>NW_005871169.1:46221-48718 GCF_000147115.1 Myotis lucifugus | reverse complement strand
GTGGGATTCGGGCTTGGATTACCTGCACGGTGACGGGACACGGTGTGGGGTCTTTCCTGAACGTTCACGAGGGCCCCTGTGCATCAGTTATAAAGTCATTGGGCAGCAAGCAGCCATAAACCAGAGGACTCCCATGTCACTCCCACACCCTTAACCCGCACCATAGCGCCCAGTCTTCAGAAACCTCGGGCATTGAGAGCCTGCAGAAGGTGGTGACAGCCCCCTGAGGGGCTGCAGTGAGCCGCACACACAGTATTTCAGCCTCCACTCTTGGCAGGATAGTAAGGGTTGGTGGGGGATCTGCGCTGACCCTCTATTCAAGGTCAGCCCGTGAGTAGAGGCTCGTCTGGGAGATTTCAGTCCCTTGTTTGAAATGACTGGGGAGAACCTTTCCTTTAGTGTAAGGAGGATTAGGAGGGTCATCTTCCTCAGCAACACGTAAATACTCCTGAGAGGGGATAGCATGGCGAACACTATATACCATTCACACCATAGTACATGATATCCTCCCGTCGTCCCCCCCCCCCATTTAGAGATGTTTTAAACAGGAAGGAGAGAGCTAGGGGTCATTAACTACCTGAGATGGGTTTCCTTTAAAAATATATACATATAGTTTATGGATTTCAGAGAGGAAGGGAGAAGGAGAGAAAGATAGAAACATCAGTGATGAGAGAGAATCGTTGATTGGCTTCTTCCTGCACTCCCCACACTGGGGGTTGGGCCCACAACCTGGCCATGTGCCCTGACTTGGGATAGAACCATGACCTCTTGGTTCATAGGTCTACTTTCCACGGAGCCACGCCGGCAGGGCTGAGCAGGATTTCTCATCATGGCAATGTCTAAAAAAGAAAATGTTGAAGTCTGAGCAATGAACTATTAATTTCGTCTTTCCCATGCCTCCTATATCTCCAATTTTTGGAAAGGTTAAAACTTTATTAAATTTTATTTGAAGGGGTATTACTGTAGCACTGGTGTCTGATTCAGTACAGGCCTGCCCTAGTTTCATTGAGCTTTGGGAACATATACCAGGTGCACTGTTAAGGCTGGGTTATGTCACTGAGGCCGAACTACTGCAGCCACCTGGACTGCTCCACTCAGGCGCTGAGCAGGAGGTGCAGGCGACTGTCCGGGGCAAGCATTCCTCCCAGAACCTTTTCATGCTCTGCCTTAGCAGACATGAAGTGAAGTACAATTTAAAAATGTGTGCCTTCGGTTCTGATCAGTCTGAACCAGTTCCACGGAAGTGCATGTGAGACACGGGCTCTTGCTGCTCTTCCACAAAAGCTAACCTATTAGTAAAGCAGGTTATTTATTACAGCATAGCTTCCATGCCTTTTCCCAGTCCCCTTGGATGAGGGCCTCTTTTCAACCTACGAAGATGATAGCTTTGCCCTCAGAGTCTTTTGACAAATATAAAGGTAAAGGTGTTGAAAAAATAAAGGTAAAGGTGTTGAAAAAATAAATTTTCCCTGGGAAGCATCAAAAAAAGTTGCAGCAGCACTTGGAAGGTCTTTTTCTACTGATGATAGCAGTTAACCTAAGAGGAGTGTAGAATTCTTCTTTACTTTTTGGGATTGTCTCAGGATGGTGGTTCTGTTGCTTGCCTTTTTAAAAAAATATTTTTTTTTTATTGATTTCAGAGAGGGAAGGAGAGAGAGATGGAAACATCAATGATGGGAGAGAATCACTGATTGGCTGCCTTGAGGTCCCTGTCAAGCCCCACCGGGTGGGGGGCATGGCCTCAGGTCCCCTGGCCCAACGCCAGGGCAGGGGACGGCTGGGGTGGGGGGCACATCTTGAGGTCCCCCGTCAAGCCCTGCTGGGCAGGGGGCACGACCTGAGGTCCCCCAGCCTGGCGCTGGGGTGCGGGGCGTGGTCTGAGGTCCTCTGTCAAGCCCCACCAGGTGGGGGGCACAGCTTCAGGTCCCCTGCCCTGGCCCAGCACCACGCAGCCTCAGGTCCTTGCTGATTGCTCATAAAGGCTCGTATGGGAACTTGACCTCTGCTGTGGGTGCAGCTATCTTGTGTTACGGAATCCCTGCCTCCACTGTGGGCACAGCCATCTTGACTGTTATGGCATGACGGTCAATTTTCATATTCCCTCTTTATTAGATAAGATATATAGACAGTCCTCGAGTTATGTCGGTTTCGATGTACGTCATTTTGTGGTTAATTGCCATCTCCCATATATTTATAAAAAAAAAGTTCCGTCATTTCGACGTATGTACATATGTGCTTTATGTTTTTTATTATTTATTTACAACAAGTAAAGGTCTTACAGATTATTCTATAAATACAGGGAGGTCTGATAACGCAGAGGCTACCTGAAGGTGGTCTCTCTTTACATTTGGCCATCCTCCTTCCAGGGCTGTTTCTAGACATTTGAAAAATGGATTTCAATGATAGATTTTAACTCCAAAAAAAAAGAAGGGACAGTTTTCATATTTCTCCCTGGTACAAATGGGCCAGGGCAGAGGAACCGGGGAGGAGTGCAGGG
>NW_005871169.1:42388-45916 GCF_000147115.1 Myotis lucifugus | reverse complement strand
TGCCTTCTAGAAAGTCTGCTCAGAGGAATCAGGGTGAGACAAAGGAATTCAAAATAGAGTCTTTGCAAACATGGGACAGCATATCTGAAAATCAAGACCTCAGTACTGGGGCTGCCCATGTGAGTCTAGAATTTGACAACAGGATCCCTGAATCCTCAGTCTAGGAGCATAAATAATTTAAAACAACACTCTTTGTCTCTCCCACGTAGGAGTAAAGTTTTTGAAAAATTAGTGGGATCTGCCTGAATAGAGGGGGTGAACTTGATTTTCAAGTGAAAAGGAGCAGGCCAATGCCTCCTTAAAAAGCAGTACAAAATGAAAATCAAAGAAGTTACGGATTTTTGTCTCTCTTTCCTCACGTACACAATTCTGGCTCCTGCCTTTTCTCTCTAGGGATGGAGAGAGGCGCTTTATATAGCCACCATAAAATTTTACATTGGTAATTTCATAGATATAATTTGCAGCCAATAACCAAGTGTAACTTGTTGCTTTTTTTCCCAGAGGATGACTTTGCTGTAATTTGTAATCCC
The DNA here is from genome assembly GCF_000147115.1 of Myotis lucifugus. NCBI lineage: Eukaryota > Metazoa > Chordata > Mammalia > Chiroptera > Vespertilionidae > Myotis > Myotis lucifugus. Next base: position 45,386 of record NW_005871169.1, on the reverse strand, counting down.
CAATGATGCCAATTAAGGCAATAGAATAAAGGAGTATTAATATATATATATTTACAATATTTCATTATATAAAATAGATTTGGTATATTTTATCTTGACAGCTGGTTGGAATTATGAAGGGGAAATCTTGGGTGATTGACAATACTATAGGTTGCTTCCAAGGAACCGTGGTTAGTGAGCTCACATGAACTTCTGAAATTGTTCTTTTTCTTCTCTAACCATCTACAAATCCGTGTCCTCACAGTGAACTGTGCGGTCTACTAGCAACAGTTGTACCCACAGGAAGCCTGTTAGGTGAACCCTGTCATTGTACAGTTGCTGCTGGCAGACAGTTACATTACCAGATAACTAACCACAACTTTTAATTTCCAAGTTAGCAATTGCTGCCACATATGGCTTTGTTTAAAATGCTGACTGAGTTATAAACAAGTGTTTGTCTGGAAGGGGGTAATATATAGCATGTGAGAATATATTGTGATTCATAAAATGGCATTTCTGTAAAATGCAAGTTGAATAACTCAAATCTTCATGAATAGAAATGAAACAGATCATATATAAGGTTAATTAAGGATCAGTATGAAAACTCTATTTTCTAAATCCTTATGGATGAACGACCATAAATTTCAGATCTATCCGATTAATGTGTAAGGGTCACAGTACACGTGTCCCGAAGGTGGCACCGGTGACATACACCACTGTCATTTGCACTCTAAAAATAGCACTTAAATATAAATGCTCAGTGCCCTACAGGCACACCCATCAGCTCCAACCTTTCCTCTAGGATCAAAAATATCAACTGAACGATGATGAAGTAGAATATTTTATGTAGCTCTTTATACGTTAAAGTTTCACAGGTAATTATAGCCGCTTCATGCTTTCTTTATTATTATGACACTTCCAATTAAATGAAACAACCATTTACAACTAGTAGGAGGTTAATATTTTTACAAAGTGCTTATTCCATCAGAATGTAAGGAAAGGCATAGCAAACGAAGAACATGGCCATTAAGGCCTTCTGTTACCTGTTGGCTTGCAGTTAGGTCAGTGGTGTGCCTTAACCCGAACTGCAATAATGCAAAGAAACATATATCGTAACAGTTGGGTCTGAAACATGACTTTGAAGTCATATAGACATCTTAGTGCAAGTCAATCAACTGGTATACATTAGACAGAGACTTCCAGGTAGAAATTGGAGATGATTTAATGGATTGGTTATTTACAGCAAATTTTATTTTAAGCCCTGTTTGAAAGTGCTTTTAATATATCAACTCGTTCAACCATCACAACTCAATGATATTCATGCCATTACTACTCTATTTTAACAGATTAGGGAACTGAGGCACAGAGAGGTCAAGAACTTACTAGTAGTCACATGTCTAAGAAATAATGTGCCTGGACCATTAAATAAAGTCAATAATTATGTGTCATTCACCTACCAGTTTGAGTCATTTGGTAGATTGCAAAAAAGAAAGCTAATTTCAACCTATTTATACAGTTTGCCAATTAAAAGAACAGAGGATGAAGTAATATAATAAAAGTAGCAGGATTTGAGGTGACTACAACTTTGCTCTGCAGTGTAGGTGCTGAAATTTTGACAGAGAACAGATCTTTTCCTCCTCATGCTCCTTGTTTAAATGTGAAATCCAGTGAGGAGAGCATATAGTTCTGGAAACATAATGAATTCTAAAATATATTGTAAAGAGGTCATAAAATTTGGAATTATAAACCAATTCTATCCATTTGGCTTTGAGCAAATTAGCCAAATTTATTATATGCCTCATTTAATAAAGGGAAATAAATAATAATATTGTTTCCAAAGTTATTATAAGGATACAGTGAAGAGAATACATGAAATATAATTGGTAAAGGCCAACATAGAGAAGATAATTGTTAATTTCACTCTTATCACAATAGTACTTGTGGTTAATAAATACATAATTGAAGTTGATAAATACATAATTACTGGGGAGGGTTTATTCATGTCAGAACTTACAATGACAGAATCCTCAAATGACTTGATAAGGCTTGCAGATTTAAAACTAGATATTCAAGTGACTGAAGAGCTTCTACAGAAAGCAGCCCATGGAGAGCCTTCCGGGTGCAAGAGCAAAGCTGAACTTAATATTTGACTCTAGGTTTACTAGTAAAGACAAATGGAAATTCAGTGTATTAGCTATCATTTGAAATTCAAAAATGCAAAACAAATTTACTTCTCTTATTTGGATCTTTCAAATGGAGGTATCTTCTGGGTACCACGTTATCTGGATAATAACCATTTTTCTGCAAAACTTATGACTGAATAAACGAGTACTATTTAAACTAGAAGCATATAGTGAGCAAAGAAGATGTGTGATTAGCCCTTCAAATGACTACAACCAAGTCTGAAAAACACACACCTAAAATAAAAAATAGTTTGCCTAAATTACTTCAAAATGTGAAAGACCAAAACGAATGAAATATTTTTTTTCTGTACTACGAGGTACATGCCCAGGACAGCTAAAGAAAAAAAAAAGAAAAAGAGAGAGAGAGAAAAAAAGAGGTAAATGTAAATAATACTGCAATGAGCATAGGGGTGCATATTTTCTTTCAAATTAGTGTTTTGGGTTTCTTCGAATATATACCCAAAAGTAGACTCACAGGGTCATAGGAAGTTCCATTTTTAATTTTTTGGGGGACACTCCCAGCTATTTATGGTGCCAGGTGGGTACCTGAAATTCCAGGGTGGGGGGAGGGCATCTTGTAAAGTTAGATGATTATCTAACTACCAGGTTGTCTAAACGAGTGCTGTGGGGCCGTTGAAGCTTTAAGACAGATCTATCGCATTAAGGGTCTTAATTCGCATAGCTGGTTCTTATTCGCCACCTAGGAAATTTCAAACAAGTCACGAAACAACGGCAGTGGTTAAAGCCGCTGTCGAACGTCAGAATGGAAGGGCAATCCTGCGCTCTAACCCAACGACAACCCAACAACTCCATTGCCAACAGCGCATCAGGCTCAG
>NW_005871169.1:38793-39983 GCF_000147115.1 Myotis lucifugus | reverse complement strand
ATTTTTTTTTACTGAATGCATACTTTTATTTATTTATTTTTGGGCTCTTCTTTTTCAAATTAAATCTTTATTGTGGAAAGTATTACATATGTTCCCTTTCTCCCCTCCCCCAAATTGGTCCCTTCTAGCCTGCCCCCCACCCCCACCCCAAACCTTCATCATGAATGCATACTTTTAAATGGTGATCATCAACTTTATATTAATGTTTATGTAACCTGGAGTATTTTGCTTAGTTTTTGATAGATTGATTTATAAACTGCTCAGTGTAAATACCCTAAGATGACAAAGTTATACCATGACATTTAATATGCAGAGTAAATATATAGTTAAATTCCACTCATTTTATTCATTCATTCAATTGTTCAACAAATGTTTAGTAAGACATATTAGACACCATAATAAATGAGTTGTTAAACCAAACAAGTACATTTGATGCTATTTTCAGTAAGCCCCTGCTATTAGAAAAACTAAATAAGGATAATTTGTTCTGATCCTCAAGTAGAGGCAAGTGTCATAATACACTGATATTAAATTTTCAAAACTTAAGAACTTTATTACCATAAGATGAACACGCCTTTAAAAAAATATAGGGTAGTGGGTAGTTAAAATACATGTAAGAAAATCTAGTTTTTCTGCCCAGGCCAATGTGGCTCCATTGGTTGAGCATTGTCTCATGCCAGTTCATTCCCAGTCAGGGCACATGCCCAGGTAGTAGGAGGCATGCAAGAGGCAGCAGATTAATGTTTCTCTCTCACATTGATATTTCTTTCTCTCTCCCTCTCTCTTCCTCTCTGTCTAAAATCAATAAAAAAACATTAAAAGAAAAAGAAAGAAAATACACTTTTCCTAACTTTAAAATATGAAATAGAGCCTTTTAAGGTTTATAATGTACTAGAGGCCCGGTGCACGACATTCGTGCACTCGGGAGGCAGAGGGGGGCGGGGGGGGGGGGTCCCTCAGCCTGGCCTGTGCCCTTTTGCAGTCCGGGAGCTTTTAGGGGATGTTCAACTGATGGCTTAGCACTGCCACGGAGGCAGGAGAGGCTCCTGCCACTGCCTCTGCACTTGTGAGCCCAGCTTCTGGCTGAGCGGCACTCCCCTGTGGGAGCACACTGACCACCAGGGAGCAGCTCCTGCGTTGAACATCTGCCCCCTGGTGGTCAGTGCACGTCATAGCACCTGGTTGTTCTG
>NW_005871169.1:0-38295 GCF_000147115.1 Myotis lucifugus | reverse complement strand
TTTCATCTCTATATCTTATTGAAGGCTCTAACTTTAGTAGAGAAAATAGGAAAACAACAGTCTGCTTGGAAAGTTAATAAAAGATGGAAGTACAAACTTCCAGTTTTATTATGTCATCAGCATGTAAATTATAGCATAGGGTATAGAGTCAGTAATATTGTACAACGAGGGATGATTACTGGACTAATTGTGGTAATCACTTTGTAAGGTATATAAATGTTGAATCACTTCGTTGTATACCTGAAACTAACATAACATAGTATGTTAACTATAAAAATAAATTCAAATTAATTAATTAATTGTGTAAAAGATATACATTTCCAGCCACTCTATAATATAAAGATAGTATTTATTTGTTCAAATAAAAATATTATCTTTTAAAATAATGGAAATATTTGGTGTGAACAAAGCTATTTTTACACTTGTCTTAATGATCAAGGAAGAAATTCACTAGTGGGTAGTACACACAAAATGGTGCAGTTGTTTGGGGGAAATGTGATCATTGTGCTAAAAGCCAAATGATGATGAAGCCTTTTATAGGTCAAAATATCAAAGGAAGAAGGAAACTAAACATAGTTAGAAATATATTTTGAGAACTGCATTTCAAACAATTTGAATAACAACAACATGTATTATAATATTAATAACTCTGAATGTTAGCCATAATAATAATTTCCCCTTATTATTTTAATAATTGTTATATACTTTATTTTTCCTCTTTGAAAAATCTTATGAGGTGCTAAAGCTCAAGAATGTACAAGTAGATTGTAAGTATACGTGAGGCAAAACTATCACCAGAAACTTACCTGAAGCTTATTGCATGACCTACCGAAGAGAATCACCTTAGTAATCAGGAAATGATTGATGAAAGTTGATTATTTTCCAAGCTCTGTCACTTACTAGGTACAGTTGAGGATATTCACTCATGGGCATAGGATTCTGATGACCAAGTTTTTATTTCATTAGCATCAAAGTAATAAAGTAACTCTCTCCGCCCAGATACTCTCTCATACACCATGTACCTACACAGCTCTTAATGTTTTAATTTTACTGTTATTTCAGTGATTTTTACAAATTAATATATGGTACTCCAACAGAACACTAAATTATTTGAAACAAGGACTGTGACTATAGAAGTCATTTTATCTTAAATACCTGGCACAAGAAATCAGTAAGTCTTTCATAATTATTATTCAATGGATAAATAAATGAAAAAAATTAAATATGTAAGATGAGTTGTTAATTCTGAGAATAGTAAAAGTAGTAATACTAAAGAATTAATGTATTTTACTTTATTGAAATATCTTCTGTGTAATGGCCAGTGGAGAGATTGAGTTCCTACATTATGACAATGGAAGCTGAGTAATTGCTTTTGTTTCAATAAATGAATGAACCACGTTTTAATATTATAGACTCTTCACAAAGTCCTTTTGTACAATAGCAACTTACTGAAATATTTCCAACTTTAATTGGTCAGGATCATTGAAAGAATGCTTAAGGATGGAAAACTCAACATTTTAAGAAAGCAAAAATTTTCTAGAGGAAACAGCAGCAATTTAGAAAACTTCTAAGTTAGTATTTCTGTAAGTTTTAAATGACTAGATTTTAAAAATGAGAACCTGGAGAACATTATGCTAAATGAAATAAGCCAGTCAGAGAAAGACAAGTACCATATGATTTTACTCAAATGTGAAATTTAATGAACAAACTGAACCACCAAGTAAAATAGAGACAGACTAATAGAGAGAGCAGGACACACTCATAGGTAGAGAGAGAAGGCAGACAGCTCTGTTGGGGGAGGAGAAGGAGGAATGACTGTTGGGGGAGGTATTGAGCAAAAAAAGGAATAAAAAAAAAGAGAAAGAACTAACTCATGGACACGGGCAATAGCTTGGTGATTGTAGCGGGGTGGAGTTGGAAGAGAGCATGGTGGGGGGGATAAAAGGTGATGGAAAAAATAAAATAAATATTTAAATAAATAAATAAATAAAAATGAGACAATGTTTCTAAATGTTACAGGTAGCCTAGATGAATACAAAAGTCTGAGTCACAGGATATTAATGCAGAAAAATTAGAAAGGTTATAAAAATAAACCCTTTACTAGGAAAATAATTGAATAGCAAATTATAAAGCACAATTCTTGCTAATGATCAGAAGCTTGATACATTTAAAAGCTCTACATTTTTATATCCTCCACTACATTTTGTTTTCTATATGACAATTTACACATTTTTATATTGTATATCCATTAAAAAATTAATTTAGTTATGGTTATTTTTAATACTTTTGCCTTTTAACCTTTACACTGGAGTTATATGTGCTTTACCTGCCATCATCACAATATTGGAGTATTCTGAATTTAACTACATATTTACCATTACCATTGAGTTTTATGGTTTTATATAATTCCTTTTACTAATTAGCATGATATTATTTCAACTCAAAGAACTCCCTTTAACGTTTCCTATGAGTCTGGTCTAGTGGTGATGAACTCCTTCAGCTTTTCTTTGTCTGGCAAACTCTTTATCTCTCCTTTAATTCCGAAGGTCAGCGTTGCCTGATAGAATGCTCTTGGTTGGCCCTTTGACTATCTCATCCCACTCCCTCTGGCCTGCAAAGTTTCTACTGAAAAATCCAATGATAGCCTCATGCAGATTCCCTTCTAAGAAACAGATTGCTTTCCTTTGCTGCTTTTAAGTTTCTTTCTTTGTCTTTAAAGTCTGATAATTTAATTATAATGTTTCCATGTGAGTCTCTTTTGATTCATCTTGTTTGGTATTTGGGGGCCCCCTAGATCTGGATATCTGTTTTTGTTCCCAGGAAGGGAAATTTTTCAGCCACTATTTCTTTGAATAAGATTTCTGCCCCTTTCTCTCTCCTTTATCTTTCTGAGATCCCTAGAATGTAAATATTGGTCCACTTGATAATGTCCTACATGTCCCTTAGCCTATCATCACTCCTTTCATTCGTTTTCCTTTTTGCTCCTCTGATTGGATGAATTCCACTGCCCTGTCTTCAAGAGCATCAGTCCTGTCTTCTACCTACTGCTGAACCCCGCTATTAAAATTTTCAGATCAGTTATTATATACTTCAGATATATGATTTCTCTTTAATAGTTTTTTTTCTTATTTTTTTTAAATTAAATTTTTATTGTTCAGATTACATTTGTTCCTCTTTCCCCCCCCCCATAACTCCCCTCCTCCCAGTTCCCGCCCCACCCTCCGCCCTCACTCCCCACCCACTGTCCTCATCCATAGGTGCACGATTTTTGTCCAGTCTCTTCCCGCATCTCCCATTCCCCTCCCCCCCCCCCCAGAATAGTCAGTCCATTCTCTTTCTATGTCCCTGATTCATTATAATCACCAGTTCATTCTGTACATCAGATTATTTATTCACTTGATTCTTAGATTCACTTGTTGATAGATGCATGTTTGTTGTTCACAATTTGTATCTTTACCTTTTTCTTCTTCCTCTTCTTAAAGGATACCTTTCAGTATTTCGTATAATACTGGTTTAGTAGTGATGAACTCCTTTAGCTTTTCCTTAACTGTGAAGCTCTTTATCCGACCTTCAATTCTGAATGATAGCTTTGCTGGATAAAGTAATCTTGGTTGTAGGTTCTTGGTATTCATCACTTTGAATATTTCTTGCCATTCCCTTCTGGCCTGCAAAGTTTCTGTTGAGAAATCAGCTGACAGTCGTATGGGTACTCCCTTGTAGGTAACTGACTGTTTTTCCCTTGCTGCTTTTAAGATTCTCTCTTTGTCTTTTGCTCTTGGCATTTTAATGATGATGTGTCTTGGTGTGGTCCTCTTTGGATTCCTTTTGTTTGGGGTTCTCTGCGCTTCTTGGACCTGTAAGTCCATTTCTTTCACCAGGTGGGGGAAGTTTTCTGCCATTATTTCTTCAAATAGGTTTTCAATATCTTGCTGTCTCTCATCTTCTGGCACTCCTATAATTCTGATATTAGTGCACTTGAAGCTGTCCCAGAGGCTCCTTACACTATCTTCACACTTTCGGATTCTTTTTTCATTTTGCTTTTCCAGTTGGGTGTTTTTTGCTTCTTCGAATTTCAAATCTTTGGTTTGATTCTTGTGCTCCTCTGGTCTGCTATTGGGTATAATATTCTTTATTTCAGTCCGTGTATGCTTACTTTCTAATTTCTTTATCGTAGCATCGAGGGTCTCATTAGTTTTCGTGAGGCTCTGCTCAAGTTTATTGCAAGCCCTCAAAATTGCGTTTTTAGCTCCATATCCTCCATTTCTGTCATGTTTTTTTGTCTCCGCATCTTTTATGCTTTCTTGGTGCACCCCCTTGTGGTCTTTGTGCGCAGTCTTGTTCTAGTTAAGCCTTAATTGTTGTAGTTAATACTAGAGGGATTTGACCACCAGGCCGACTGGCTGTGAGAATCAGCTGTGTGGAAAACTTCAGTCCTCTGGGGAGGTGCTAATCTAGCCTTTGCCTGAGGCGATCCAGCAAATGGCTCTGCGCAGGGCTTGGGCGGGGCGGGATCAACAGGGCGGGGGAGGGAGCAGTTATGGCTGCTCTCAGTCCGTCCCTAGAGGCTCTGCCTCTCTGTCCCAGCAACCGCTGCAAACCTAGGAGGGACCGTAGCCAGACAGTCCCACTTCTCCCATTTGAGTCTGGGTCCCTAGAGACTCTTCGGGATCTGTAGCCCAGAGTCTGAGACTCCCTCCTGATTGAAAGCGACAACCGCGCCCTCAGCCACCAGCCCGCTTTGAGCGCGCACCACCGTACCTTTAAATTTTCCACACTGCGCCTCCTCTGAGCCTCTTAATGCTGTTGTTTTTCCTTCTAGTTGAAGAGTCTCTCCTCAGCCAGCCTTCCTGTGGTTCTGGTTGATGTCCGTTCTGTCTTTTAGTTGTATTTTTGAAGTGGTTGTTTGCGGCAGCAGTCTCCAGTGTTTACCTATGCCGCCATCTTTGATTCTCCTCTTTAATAGTTTTTAATACTTTTTCTGTCTTTGGCTGAAATTTTCACTGTGCGCATGCATTGCTCTTCTGACCTCAGTGTTCATCTTTATGACTTATTTTGAACTCATTTGGGTAAATCATTTACCTCCATTTCATTAACATCTGTCTCTGGAGATCTTGTTCTTTTATTTGAAACATATTTTTTTGTTTATTCATACTTCTTGGCTCTGTGTTGGTTTCTGCACATTAGATAAAATAGCCACCTCTTCCATTCTTGTTAGAGGGGTCTTGTGTAGGAGATGACCCTCATCAATCAGGCAGGCTGAAGCTCCTGGTTGCCTCTCAAACCCTTGTCGTTGTCTAAGACATCATCTTTGTTCTCAGTAGCTGAGAGTGTTCTAAGACCCATCAGTGTCCTAAAGGGAGATCAGTCAGCACCTAGATGCAAGCTGATTTGTTGCTACCCTCAGGCAGCAGCTGGGGAAGTCTGCAGTCAAACCCCTTCCAGGGAGAAACTGGGGGACAGGCATTTTTGCCTGCTCTCTCTGCACTGTGTCTGGAAGTTTAATCCTGGGAGTGCTTCTGCACCATTTTGAAACTTCTTTGTTTGCTCTAATCTCTGACTTGTAGATGCAAGCCCTGTTGGCTATCAGAGCAAGGTGGTTTATTTTAGGTGCCAAACCTCGATGGCAGCCATAAAATTTGGGGCACTCCACATAGACAGAGCTCCTTTGAGATAAATACTGGCAACTTGGTTTTACTGTTGGAGTGAGCTGCAGGGAGAAGGTGGAGCATTAGATGAATGCTACTTAGATGCTGGACCCTCATGCAGCAGCTTATAAAATATGTTGTCCCATCTCTTAAATGAAAAGACTGGGGGATGGGCATTTTTGCCTGCTCCCCGTCTGCTGACTCCTCCGGGGTGGAGGGCATGGCCATGGCAAGTGCACAAAGATAAGCCTGTTTGTTACAAGCCTGTGGAACTCAGGAATGCACAGCCCATTGTCCATCACAGCTAGCAATCTGGGGGCCTGTCCCGCAGGTGATTCCACAGAACTGGGGGCCAGACTTGTGTGTAAGCTCCTCCAGGGAGGTGCTGGTGACCTTGTTGTAGGGTTGTATGAGCCAAAGGGGGAAGGCAGGGGAACTGCCTCCTGGCTCTATTGGGCTCTAGAGAGGACCATAGTCAACACCTACATATGTGCAGTTTCTTTTTTTAATTTTTTAAATAATTTTTTTCTTTATTGATTAAGGTATTACATCTGTTTCCTTATCCCCCCAAATTATCCCCCCCCCCACTCATGCCCTCACCCCCCTTGTGTCTGTGTCCATTGGTTAGGCTTATATGCATGCATACAAGTCCTTTGGTTGATCCTTCCCCCTTGCCCCCTCCCTCCCTTCCCTTCCCTCTGAGGTTTGACGGTCTGATCGGTGTGCAGTTTCAATGTAGATATTTTTTCAGTCACCCGATGCATAGCAGTCACTCAGCTAGTTTCTGGATTTCTCTCAGAGGAAATTGCTTTGCGTGTAGCTATGTAACGTCAACGTAAGAAACATTCAAACCTATGAAGAATTTTTTTGAGTTTATTTCTGCCAAGTTGTTGGCAAATGCCGAGAGGCAGAATCTCAACGGATTGAGATAATGCTCTGGAGAATGGCAGTTTTCACCTTGTTTTATACATTACAATCAAAAGAGGTGACATAACCTGGGTGATGTGGCTCAGTGGTTGAGCGTCGGCCCATAAACCAGGAGGTCACAGTTCGATTCCCGGTCAGGGCACATGCCCAATTTGGGCTCAATCCCCAGTGGTGGGTGTGCAGGAGGCAGCCAAATGATGTTTCTCTCTTATTGATATTTCTATCTCTCAATCCTTCTCCCTTCTTCTCTCTAAAATCAATGAAATATATATTTTTTTAAAAAGAGGAGATGTAAGTGGGTTACATGAAATCCATTAGTGATAGATTAGGGAGTTAGGAGAAAGCAAAGTGGGGAAATTCTGGGTTTGATAAAAAGTAAAATGATAGACACATACTTCTTTTACTTAGGTGAGTACAGGACAGTCAACAGTCAACAATTAACTCAATAATAATGAGGAGATTTGTGCTCTCTGCAGAGTGGTGCCTGTGCTTTGAGGGGAAAAAGGAAAATGACTTTGACATTCCAACAATATGTTATCATAGATGCAAAAAGACAATGGACAGGCTCAGTTAAGGTAAAGATTGACCTTTGTCAGGGAAGATACTGGCCTAGGACATGACTACCCACCATAAACTACTTTTAGTTTTAATTTTTTTCATTTCAGACCATCCTTTGTGGTTACTTTAGGTCTCTGAACTTGCCAGGCTGCCCCCCAGACCTAGTCAGTCAGGTTAGCATGTGGCCCCTTTTCCTCCACAACAGTTAGGGTGTCGATTGGAGGAAGGAAATTCAGAAGCCTCCTATGTTGCCATCTTGGTCAAAAGCTCTCAGGTTAAGTTATACTCAAAAGCAAGTAAAGACAGTGTTCTGTTCTGCATGGGTCATCTGGTGCAGCAATTAGCTAGGGAACAGTCAGAGGGAAGGAATGCATGGAGTAAGGTATGTGGGAAGGGGTGTGGAGCGTCCATTCCCTCTCTGGGCATGACTCTCCCAGCACCTCCACATCCTCACCAACCCAGAAGCTCTCTGTCATACAATCTTGACTTTTCCTTTTTTAATCAGATATTTATGGACCTGGAAGACTGGTTTTGCTCTTTTAGTTCTGTGAGTTTCATTTTCTGTAAAACATTTTTTGACAAAATGATTTTTTAACGGAACAGAAAATCCAATACTTAGAGCTAAGCAAAAATATTAGCTGCTCATTTGTTTTCTTAAAAAAAATATATGGAAAAAACAATGTCCGTTAAAACAAATATATGAATTCTCATTGGTGCCTTTTAAACCGTGTTCCAATTTATATTCCATGTTAATAGTTTTATCGTAAACACTGGTAGATTAACTCATTAGAACATGATATATAGCACTAAAGATTTTTCCCAGTGTACTTCATGGAGGCTTCAGAAATCTGAGCCTGGGGACCTTTAAGCTACCTGGAAGCCTTCTCAAGGCAATACAACAAAGAACTGCAGGCATTATGAATCAAAGAAGAATATTTCCATTCAGGTTAAAGGAATTTCTTCAGCATGGAAGAGTATAATTCTAAGTCTGGAAGAGCCATTTTCGGGTCTTTTATAATAAGCAATTCTAGCTTTCCTGAATGTGTTCCTTTCTCTCTCAGCATTTGTCAATGTATTCGAAATTCATTCAAATCACTTGGGCTGCATTTTGAAAGTGGCTCATGGAAATTTAAGCAGACAATACCCATTAACACTAATGAACTTCCTAAGGCAAAATCCCCTCATACTGGGCTCAATATTAACCTCAGTATGAGGTTAGATTTTACCAAATATTTAGAGAATACCCAATTCTTTAATAATATTTCAAATGCTAATTTTTTAAAACTGGAAAACATTTCTTTTATCCATTCTCTCTCTTTATTTTAACAGCAGATATTGTGGTCTTTTACCCTTACGTTCCATTAAGGCAAAATAATGAAGTGTTAACATTTTACTTAAAGGGATATAATGAATACTTTAAAAATAATGAAAATAAATCAGTATGCCTTAGCAAATTGCATTCATGCTGAAGTTTTAGTCTTCTTAACAGGTGATGGCCAAAATCCAAACTGTAGAATAATACTCAGAAATTTTGAATTCAATTTAGATATCATCAGTGTCTTCATCGTCATCTCTAATATCATCAAACTGGTTTTAATCATCATCTTCAGGACCAAATGTATCTATGTCATGATTTTAGCATGTTCCGAAAGCTCACCATATGCCAAATGCTATTTCAATTACAGAATTCTATTAACCATATAAAACTTAAGTAGCACAACTACTAGATTTGAAGGCTAGATCCATATTTTTTTGTGAAGGCTCCGCCCAGAATCGATTGATATGCTTTTCTCGTTGTGTTTCTTCTGTTCCGATGGGGTTTCCAGGCACAGCACTTGTTGTCCAGTGGGACCACGTACATCTCCAGGATAATTACAACCTGGGAAGCTTCACATTCCAGGCAACCCTCCTCATAGATGGACGCATCATCTTTGGCTACAAAGAAGTAAGTAATGTATTGAAAATTTATTTCACCCTTGACTTTGACCTCTATCTATTCTTTCCTTCAAATGTCAAGAAAGAGACACTTTATAGTAATGAAACTCAAATAATTTTCTCACCTCTTGGTTTCTTTACCTTGACTTAAAAAAAGTTTTTAATCAATTGGGTAGTACTGATTGTTAATTCTTTGTTGTTTTTTAAAATATTCTTATATCACTGGCATTATAATCCATTAATTTTATAAATTTATTGAATAATTATATTCTAGTAATATTATAATAAAATAACTCTAAGAACAAATATTTTCAATTTAGAATGCAATTGTTTATATATATATATATATATATATATATATATATATATATATATTGCCTTGTAAATTTCTGTGACATTGTTTGATTCTACCTCCAAAAATAATAGTAAACGTGAAAACTTGTATGCCTCAATGACCCAATACTGAAAGTGTTCCAGGATAGCCTTTCATCAATGGTTATTGCAAGCAGATAGGAAAGATTAATTAGAGGTCTAAGTGAAGGAAAAACAGGGAATTTAAACTTATGACTTGTTTCATTTTACCAAATTGACAAAGTAAACAATGGAAACTTACTAAATTGTAGCTTAAATTTAAGGAATGTCTAAATTAGAATAATAGCATGTTTGGTTTAAAACTCTATTGACAATGTAATTAAGGTGTATTAGACAACCTAAACTTTAGGGAAAGAAAACAGTCTATAAGAATAAAGTTCCAGGAACACCCGATGGGTGTTTTAGGCAGTCATTAGGCAGGAGAGACTCTCTGACAGTGTGGATTGACAGTGGGCACTCTCCACACATGGACTGATGGGTATTTATAATGGTGCAGGCTCAATATCTTATTTTAGTTGAAGAGTTACTTTCCCTTAGGAAATGAATCCCTGGCTATTAAGAGGATTTTGACAATTTAAAAAGGATTCACTTTGATCAGTCTTCTGAAATTTATCTTTTCTATAAAGTGAAGGGTAGTTATATTTCAATTAAATATCAGCCAACTTTTGGAAATTTCATAACCAGACTAGATGTTTCTACTCCTTTGAAGAATTCTTGCATGTGGAATTAATCATTTGCTTGGGGCAATAATAACAATGGATTATATAGTATAGGATCTGTTCTGCTCAGTGCTTCTTTATCCAGAGCTATGTTTTGATATCCTAGCCCACCATATTCTTATCCCACTCCCTGGAAGCTGAGAAAATATCACTCAAGGGGACTTATTCAAGTTGTTTTACAATCTAGAATACTGCTGGGACTGCAGAGCGATGTAATGGAATGTGAGTTTTCAACAGTTCAGCCAAGAGTGGTAAAGTTTCTGGAAAGATGCAGGGTCAGTAAACCTCAATAGCTGTAGACTTTGGCAAAACAGAGGTCTGTGTTCTTACTGTAGTCTCTTTCTCTAGTCTTTATTATCAAAACTGCCATCTCCGTTTACACTGTTCTCAATGGGTGTCTTGCATTGAAGAATAACGGTTTATTTTTCCTTTTCTCTCTTTACAGTGGGTTTAGTATTTTTAAATGTTTTTCTTTATTTTAATCAAAGAAAAAAATTATTATGGTTTCTCTGTTTTGGAATGGGGAATATTAGACTGGTAGGCAATTATAACACTGTCTCGCTGAACGTCAGAGTTCTAAACTCAGAGTTCTAAAGAAGTCATTACATTATTATTTGTCTTGCTGTCCTTTCTCTCCTGGTTAGAAAGCAGTTTCTTACATCCTACTCTACCTTTTATTTCCTGATAATTGTCATGAATTTTATTTTGTAGAGGCAAGTTCCTCTTTGTAAAATTTGCCACAATGAATGTACCTGTGCATTTGGGATGAGATCCAGGTGCTCCTGCCACTTCTAAAAAATAATATTTATAATCATGATAGCATAAACTAGTTGCTTACATACTGTACTTGACAGAATGCTTTAACATACATTATAGTTTTCAATTCTTCAACAATAGTCTATATTCTTTTTTTAAATTAAATCTTTATTATTCAGATTATTACAGTTGTTCCTCTTTTTTCCCCCCATAGCTCTCCTCCACCCAGTTCCCACCCCACCTTCTATCCTTACCCCCCCTCCACTGTCCTCATCCATAGGTGTACGATTTTTGTCCAGTCTCTTCCCACCCCCACCACAAACCTTTCCCCCCTGAGAATAGTCAGTCGACTCTCTTTCTATGTCCCTGATTCTATTATATTCACCAGTTTATTCTGTTCATCAGATTATTTACTCACTTGATTTTTAGATTCACTTGTTGATAGATATGTATTTGTTCTTCATAATTTGTATCTTTACCTTTTTCTTCTTCTTCCTCTTCTTAAAGGATACCTTTCAGCATTTCATATAATACTGGTTTGGTGGTGATGAACTCCTTTAGCTTTTTCTTATCTGTGAAGCTCTTTATCTGACCTTCAATTCTGAACGAAAGCTTTGCTGGATAAAGTAATCTAGGTTGTAGGTTCTTGGTATTCATCACTTTGAATACTCCTTGCCACTCCCTTCTGGACGGCATAGTTTCTGTTGAGAAATCAGCTGACAGTCGTATGGGTACTCTCTTGTAGGTAACTGACTGTTTTTCCCTTGCTGCTTTTAAGATTCTCTCTTTGTCTTTTGCTCTTGGCATTTTAATGATGATGTGCCTTGGTGTGGTCCTCTTTGGATTCCTTTTGTTTGGGGTTCTCTGCGCTTCCTGGACTTGGAAGTCTATTTCTTTCACCAGGTAGGGGAAGGTTTTTGTCATTATTTCTTCAAATAGGTTTTCAATATCTTGCTCTCTCTCTTCTTCTGGCACCCCCATAATTCGGATGTTGGTATGCTTGAAGTTGTCCCAGAGGCTCCTTACATTATCTTCATATTTTTGGATTCTTTTTTTCTTTTTGTTTTTCCGGTTGGGTGTTTTTTGCTTCTTCATATTTCAAATCTTTGAGTTGATTCTTGCAATCCTCTAGTCTGCTGTTGGAACTCTGTATAATATTCTTTATTTCAGTCAGTGTATGCTTAATTTCTAGTAGGTCCTTTTTCATAACCTCACTAGATTTCTTGAGGGTCTCACTAAATTTATCGGCGGTTTCTAGAAAATTCTTGAAAAACCTTATAAGTGTGGTTTTGAACTCTATATCCAGTAGTTTGCTTTCCTCCATTTCTGTCATTCGTGACCTGTTTCTTTGTCTACACATTTTTTATGTTTCCCTGTGTTGATAGAGTGGCTTTGTGTGCTAGGTGTCCTATAGGGCCCGTGGCTCAGCCTCCCCAATTACCTGAGGTGGACACTCTTGGTGCACCCCTTTGTGGGCTTTGTGCACAGTCTTGTTGTAGTTAAGCCTTGATTGTTGTAGGTATCAC
Source organism: Myotis lucifugus (assembly GCF_000147115.1). Lineage (NCBI taxonomy): Eukaryota > Metazoa > Chordata > Mammalia > Chiroptera > Vespertilionidae > Myotis > Myotis lucifugus. Next base: position 25,857 of record NW_005871169.1, on the reverse strand, counting down.
TGGGAGGAATTGACCTCCATGCCAATTGGCTGTGAGAATCAGTTGTGTCTGCAGTGGGAGATCTTCTATGCTGGAGACACCCTTCTGGGGCAAGACTTGCTTCAGTGGGGCCTTGATGCTCACTGAGTCTGCCCCCTGAGTGTGTCCCTTATGGATCTGAGGAGTTGTAATCTGGATGGTCCCACTCTGACCACTGGGTACACTGGCTCTTGGATCTCTAAGGAGGTGCTTATTTAGCCTCTGCCTGAGGCTACCCAGCAAGAGCTATGGAGAGATCTGCAGATTCCTCTTCTTTGTTTGGGGTTTGGAGGTTCCCAGACGAGGCCCAGCTGTGAAGCAATGCAAGCTTCTGTGGGGCCTTGGGCCTTCTTTTGGAAGTTCTGGGTCTCTCTGACTCAGCTGCAGTTTGTCAGGTAATTTTCAGATTGCAAAGGGCCAGGCCATTCATATGCAAAAGCCTCTGAGCACAGTTGGGTGGGGCGGGGTCTCAGGGGATCAACAGGGCAGAGCAAACAGCTATGGCTGCTCCTCAGTCCTACCCTAAGAAGCCCCGCATCTCAGTGTCCCGGTAATCACTACAAGCACCTCTGAGAGAAAGCTGCCCTCGAGTTCCGACCGATGCCAGACAGTCCAGTTTCTCCCCGTATGAGTCTGGGTCCCCAGAGACTTGCCCGAAACTGGAGTTCAGAGCATTCAGGAGCTTGAGACTCCCTCCCAATTGAAAAAGACAACCGCGTCCTCAGTTGCCAGCCCTTTCCACGTGTGCCTCCGTACCTCAGCACTTTACTTCCACACCTTCTCTGAGTCTCAGTGTGCTTTTCTCTTTCCTTCTAGTTGTAGAATTTCCACTCAGCCAGCCTTCCTGTGGTTCTGGATGATGTCCGTTTTGTCTTTTAGTTGTATTTTTGAAGTGGTTGTGTGAGGCAGCAATTTCCGGTGTTTACCTATGCTGCCATCTTGGTTTCCCTCAATATCCTATATTCTTAATATTCTTAGTCCTCACAAAGGTGCTGGCACATGGAAGGTGTTTATTAAATGTGCCTGACTTAATTATGGAATTAGATCATGCACAATTAGCTATATTTTACAGCTAAACAGACTGAGTCAGAAAGGTTGAATGACATGCTTGAAGTTGCAGAGTTAATTGAGGGCAAATCCAAGGCTAAAAACCTTAATTTCGGTGACTCCAAGTGACCTCAACATTTTCCCTCAAGGTGGTTATGTGTAAGATTCACAAATGAATCTCTTATTTGTTTTTTAAAAATAAATATTTGTTAATACTTAGTGTTTAATAATCCTTTTATCTGATTCCAATATATTATGCAATTTTAATCCCACAAAATCAGGAGAGTATTTCTATTTAAGTTACAGAGCTAACAAAATCATGAGAATATATAAATATAAGGAGTATAATTTTGTGTTCCTATCCAAGTTAAACTTACAGAACCAAAATTATAGATAGGAAGTAAGTACAATTTTTTCTGCAATACGTTGCTTCTAGCTGGTAATGCCAGCTTTGTTTTATTTTAGCATATTTTATGTAAGAATAAAATAATTTGATTTATGCAGAAACTACCAATATTAATAACTTGGTTAAACTGCAGAGTAAAATTATTATGTATTAAAAATAATTAATGATGCGTTAAATAAATTTATAGAAACAAATTTTATTTTATTACCCTCAAGTAATTTATTCCAGTAGCTAATTATGTTTCTCTTAGTAACTCTGGATGTGCCCATAGTAACCACTCCTATGACCTCCAATTCTGTCATGTTTTATATACTGTCATTTCTCTAACAACGTAAGTTTTAGAGTGCAAAGTAGATAATGATCAATAAATTAGAAAATACATTTGCTCTTCTCATAACAATCTTGCTTGTAATGGGATTGAGATAGGAAAGTACTAGTGCTGTCTAAAATGAGTGATTGCAGATTTGCTCCTAGCACTCAGTGTTCCTTCACCAAAGTCGCAGTGTTCTAACCATACTGGTGAGGGAAACAGTGGAGGCACCGGTTCCTTTACATAATTCTCTCCTGAGGTTATAGCTCTGTATTATTCAACCAAAGATTTGAAATTCTCTTTTAAGTTATAGACCTTCTTTGTTACACAGCTGTTAATTTTCATTAACTTCAGAAACATAGTTTACTTAGGATGAACCCAAAACCCCCAAAATGTGTCTTCGTTTTAAAAATGTCCTCTCAAATGATCAAGTCTTCACTTTAATGCACTTTTCAATTTCAGGATAGCCATATGTTTCTTTTTCATAAATTTAATTATCTCATGAAATTAACCATTTTATTTATTTTCTTAAATCTATTACTAACAGTTCTTTTAAAGTTTGTGGCAGATAACTCTGTCTAGATTTCTTATGTGTCTGTTTCAGTCATCTGTCTTTTTCCCCTTTGTGGGCTTTTATTCATGGCTCATGGCTCCCCAGGTAATTTTCTATCAAATGCATTGCTTATAAAATACTAAAGATACACTGTGAGGCTGTAGTTGCTGTTTTCTTCCCCCAGAGAGGGTCTACTATTTTTTTTGGATGGAAAGAGTAATGCTGTGCAGTGCTAAGCTCATTCTAAATTGAACACCAGTGCTTGTAAAGGCTGTGTACTAGTAGTTCTGATTAGCCTTTACCCTTTGAGTCTAGTCCTGCAGGGATTTCCACTTAATGCCTGGGTACTTGCTATGGCCTTTTGGCCTTAGTGGCCCTGAACGCATGTATTTTCTTCAACTCCATGAGACTGACTACAATTCCCGTCAGCTTCTCCGTCTTTGAACCTGGCTTAGGAATTGCCAAATGTCTTGTTGGGAAGGTGGTGTTGGGTTTACTTCGTGATTTCCTTTCTCTGGAATCATGGCTTTTCAAGTCCTAGCTCTCTGATAGGCACCTGATACCTTCAACAGATGCTTTCCACGTCGTATTCATCTTTCCTGCTGGATCTCAATAATAGAAATCGTCTTATACAAGTTTGTCTGCCATAACCAGAAGTCCTGTTCACTTTTAATAACAACCTCCAAATTTGATAAATCTAGCACGTATTGAGCTCTTCATAAATACCAGGCAGTTATGTAATGCTTAAAATTTCTCTCATATAATTCTCATAGAAACCAAGGGTAGTTACTTTTATAATTTAAAGAGCAGGAACCTGAAATGCCCAGAGAGGTTAAGTAACTTTCCCAAAATTATGAAACAAAGATTTATTTGAGGGAGTATGACTCCAGAGCTTATAGGCCTAACCACTGTACCATACACACTGCCTCCCTGCAAACTTCCTTGTACAGAAATGAGTGGACTGCTTCATTGATGTCATTGACAGTCTTTCCTGGCTAGTGATTAAAATACTGTAACTCAGCCACTGAGAGCACGGGGTGAGAATGGTTTGCCTTCCACAGCATTTATCTTATTTTGTTAAATTTATAAAGGAAAAGAAGTTGTACATAGATTAAAAAGATAAAAACATGCATTCTTTCTTAGATAAATGGAATTTGGAAAACTGAATTCCCATTTCCTATTTTGTTAATAACGATGTATGTCTCTGGGACCCAGATTCTTTATGTTACTTTAAATTGTCATTGAATAGTGATGATTGTTTGATTACAAAAATGTAGACTTAAAAATTTTCATCCGTTCATAATTTAACAAGGACACTGCATATTCATAAATTGTTTACAAAAACATTAGAGATTTGAAATCAGATTTTTTACAGTCCTTGATGCTATCTATCCTAGAATTCTATCATATTTTAGAAGTTGTACTTTCTCTGAGTTGCTTCATCTCCTATTATATTTTGAATGCATTGTTATTTTAGATACAAACTAGGGAAGGATGTGATTCTTTTTGTGTCTTTTGCAAATTTGGTAATTTTTTTTTACCACCTCATAGTGGTCATTAGTTTTGGACAATTCAATTAAAAAAAAATGTATGTAATCTTTCTATCTGGTGAAGTGGGAAATCAGACAAAACAGTCCCCAACTGAGGGCCTAATTCTATGCGTTTTCTTGGTTGAATAGCTTCTTGTCTCCTCCAGCAACAAATTTTAGAGGAGGTTGGTTTAGTGGAACTTTATTGTTTATTAGGTAAAATCACTTTTTAATGTATTCTACCGTTTAAGTATTTAAACCTAATGTTCCTTAGTGTAACATGTACTGCTTCTATGGAAGAATGCATAGTTAATAAATGAGCAGTGGCAAAGGTTGTAGGTTTAAATGGCATCCGTAATGTTTTTTTAGGACTATTTCTCTCTTTTTTTTAACTGTAATGATCCTTCACTCATGGTAAACATCCTGAAAGTATTAAAAGATGAACCGTTGCTAGCTTGTAGAATTTATGGGGAGATGTAATTCAAGAGAGTAAGAGAAAGCCAAAAAGATTTGAACAGTGAAACAATTGCCATTAGATAATAAGTAATTTAATGTTTATATCTATTACTGCACGTCTGAGAATGTTTGCATGTGGTAATATAATAGATATGGATCCAAGAAACTTTATAGTTATGTGAGTAGAAATATTTATATTTACTTGTATATTTTATTTAAATAACATTTATCTTAAAATTTATTTAATGAATGTATGATACCAGATTGAAAAAACCCAGATGGCATAAAATGCTGATTATTAACTCTCAAGAAGGAATTTTAAGGAAAATGTAGACACAGATGATTTTATAATATAGCACTTCCCTGTATTTTAAATATGAAGTATAAAATGTTACATACCTGGCTTTATTTAGGATCTAATTCATTCAGATATATATATATATTTTTAGTTATTTCATACATACTAATAAAGTTCCAGATGTTTTCATTTCTTTTTACTTTCCATCTTGTAAGAAAATGACAAATTTAGCCTTTTTATCTTTATAATATTTCAATGACAAATCCCGTGGGTAAAAATAAATAAATAGATAGAGTAATTAGGTAGAAGAATCAATAGCCTAGAAAAAATAATTCTAGAAATAGAATATTTGTTGTAACACTGGCCCTGCAACTAGCAGTTATATTGTCCTTGAGCAGTGCACTGGGTATTTCTGGGTGCACTTTCTCCTCCCAGCCTCACTGTTTTACCCTGAGGTGTCACTGAGAGGTCTGCCTTAGGAGGTGCTCTCACTCCCATCAGGCCATGTGCTTCCTGTTCTGATGTTTCATGACCAAAGAGCTGCTTCATTGCTGAGGTAGAGACCTTGACATTCCTATCTCCCCAAACCCAGGATGCAGAGATTCCTAATCCCCTTTCTTTTCCCCTAGTGTTTTATTCCCCAGCCAGGTTTAGACCAGCTCCCTTTTCTAGCGATCATCCCAGATAAAGTTCCCACCATAGGTCTGACTCTCTTGAGCCGAGTTGCACAGGCTTCCTAAGACGCAGGCACCTGCCTCATTGTCATCTGTGTATGAAGCTCCAACTCAAGTTTGCCAACCCTATGGTAGGCAACCTTTAAATCAGAGGTCACACTGGTGAGTGTGTGTGTGTGTGTGTGTGTGTACGTGTGTGTGTAAAATGGATGTGTTGCCAACATTTAAATATTTGAAAGTTTAAATAAAAATATAGATTTGCATTTTCTCCTGAGAAATCAGAAGCCTTGATCACTTGTTGCTCCCAATTCCTCCCTCACCAACTTCTTTCTTACTCCAGATTAGCACTAGTTTCTGAATATAGGGAGTGTCCTTATTTATCAGCTTTATGCTATTATTTCTCTCCTTCCAGATGTTCTGCAGGGCATGATTGTGGAGATGGGGCAGGAGGGATGCTAAGAATGTATCTTCAGCATGGGGCTCTCTTTTGCTTTCATGCCATCAAGTGCATTATTCGATACCTGGCCTATGAGAGGTCAGTTACTGTAAAATAAAAGGGGATTAAAATAATTGTGTGAAATGTTGGCGACATACAGTAAAGCAAATGGATTTGTGTATTGTCAAATTTAACTGAAAGCCTTTCTAGTCAAATGTAGTTTTTAGACAACTAAGAACTAACAATCTGCACTTTATGTGTTGTTTTGATAATAATAAAAGAGAGTGTGGCTTTGTAAAATTGGATGCTGTACTTAGTAATGGTGAAGCCAGAGCAGATATTTAAGGAAGATGAGGTAGAAAGTTAAGGGTCGGATGCAGGTGAGAATGGGCAAAATAGTAAGCTTTGATTTAAAACACATATACAATATATATATAGAGAGACAACATATTGCTGATTAGCAAGTGAAGAAAAAGAGTGAACAAAAATGAGCTTAGAGTAATTCTTTTCTGGTTACGTTCCGATAGGCATATGATTCATACTTTGGCACACATGCTATACAATCAAGCCCTTGCTGAGATGCTGAGCCGCTGACCAGATAGCTAGCTGGGTCCATAATGGAAACAAATGAATGTTTTGGCGAGGATTGCAGGACACAACAGACAGGAAAATAAAATCCCATTACCTCTAATCCAAGCAGCATGCTGTTACCTCCCTGTTTAGAGACGGATGTAAAAGTTCACATTTCAGGTATTGTGTTGGCCCTTGTGTCCCGGTGAATGATGCCACAGTGCAGAACAGGGAGCAGCTCCTGACTTTGAACTTCCCTCCCAAGGCCAGTGGGCTGTGCCCTGCCTTGGCTCACTCCTAGTAGCCTCCCTGCCTTAATGTTGTCTAGTGACTGCAGCTCTTTCCTGCATCTGGCTTAATGTGCTTCACTGTGTCATTTATGGGAGAAATATGCTTATTTAAATAATAAACATATCTGTCTCTTATTAAGTGGGATAAAAATTAAAAGACTTAAAAAAGAATGTATAATTGGTAGTCTAAGCCAAAATGCAGCCATATTTTAACTGGCACTGATGGTTCTTTTCTATCTCTATCCTGTGGAGGAATGTAATTGTAAAACAGCCTCAGAAATTTATGATTCAGTACAAATCACACAAAGGCCAAGTAAAAATTGAGTTTTGCTTTAATCATAAAAGGCAACTATTATAGGTACATGAAAATAATGAAGCTATATTTCTTTTTTTTATAAAAGCTGACATAGTTAAGAGTATATAATTTCATGTTTCCTAACATCCCTATGAACTAACGTAAGAGACATTTTCCAGATAAATATGAATTTGCAGAAAGGATAACAAATAGCTTCTCATAGCAAAGTTTTTAGAATTTTTGAACTTGGACATCATCCTTGGCCATGGCTTCTCTGGCTGTGGACTTCAAATCCTTGTAAATGCAGAGTTCTCCAAAGAATAGATGATTGCGACAATATGACAAACATGTTCTAGTGCTCATTTTGTTCAGTATCTGATCGTTTATTTACTCATATACATGCAGTTGCTTTGCTGATATTAATAAAAAAAGCAACACATTTTAAATGCAGTTTCACAGTACTCCTGGTTCATCTGAACGGTCTCTAATCATTGACGTGGAAACCTGCAAATGGTCTGACTGGCTCCAAGTGCTGGCACAGCTCAGTTCCTTGGCTGCAGTGAGTGAATGAGTGATCCTTTCTCAGAACAACCCCACGCCTTTGATATTTAGAAGTAAAAAGATTACAGTCCAATAAGGCAGAGTGGAAACGATAATGACAGTATCAGGTGGAGACAGGCAAACATGTTTCTGAAAGAAATCTATGAGAAAGCCTGGAGTTGTTTATCTCTCCCTCATTAATCTTTTGCAACATTAGTCATTTAATTCAATTGACGGAAGAGGTTTTTGCAAAACCTGATATGTAATTATTTTGTAAAAGATCTAGGTAGCTTCTAGGAAGATGTGGGGAATCAAAAGCTTCTTATTCATTTTAATATTTAATCAGGATAAAATACCACCGTTTTAGAAAGCCTAGGCTCTTATTCATGAACTCTATAAAATTTTAAAGAGAAGCATTTGAAGCCATTGATCTTGCCATAAAGCGATCATCGTTTTCCAACCCTTCTTCTGCTAGTCTCCATCTCAGAACATGGCAGTGCCCGTCAGAGCTGCCCAGGCCTCCTCTGCACACCCAGGGCACGCCACTCAGGGCCTGCAGCGGGAATGAACCCAGTGCACATGTGGCAGCCCTGGTGAAAAGCATGACTTCATTTTTCCTGCTAGTTAGATCCAAAGTCTTGGTGGCATGGTTGACCTTACTCTTTGTCTCACTCTCCTTACTAAATTTGTGGCATGTCTTGATAGCAATTCCTTCATAGTTCATCCAGAATTCATCCTCCTGTTCTATTTTCACTTGCCACTTTAGTGTAGTCCCAGCAACCCCTCTCTTACCTGGACACACAAGATGCTGTCTTAACTCCTTTCTCTCTTACCCCTTGGCCCTGCAGTCTCGATCACACAGCAGCCTGTGGGATCTTTTTCACATGTGAGGGCACTTTTTTCCTCTGTTCAAAACCCTCTAAAATCTTCCCCATATGACGTGGAATAAAATGTAAAGTCATCGCCATAGCTTTCAGGGAACGCGTGCTCCCTGTGACCTGCCGCCACCACTCCCATCTCCTCTGACACCTTTATTTACTCCTGCTCCAGCCTTTTAATTCCGAAAAACACCAAAAGGCAATTCAGTCAAGGTTGCATGACAAATCACCTCAAAATGTATTGGTTTAAAAAAACTACCTTTCTTATGTCTCACAAGATGCCTGTGGATCAACTCAGTGGTTCCACTAATCTGGGTGGTACTCTTCCGATCTCAGTGGGGCTCACTCATGCGCCAGGTGGAGTGGGTAAGGGCTAGCGGGTCCAGGATGATCTCTGTTGGAAGGAGAGTAACTCTCCACGTCTCTCTCATATCTACAGCAGACCAGCAGGGTACATTCTCGTGGCAGGGGCAGGGGGCCCTGAAAGGAGGTGGAATGTGCAAGCACTTTTTGAGGCTCCTTTTTCCTTCATGTTTGTTGTTATCTTCTTTTGCAATATTACTGAGCCACGAGTTAAAGTGGAAGAGGATGGCCAAGTGAAAAAGTAAAAAGTGTGGATACAGGAGGACATTGATTGGAGGCCATGACTGCAATTGATCCTCCACAGATAAAAAGCACCAGGGGAGAGAGTTTGACTTCAAGACAAAGTATAAAGGAAGGCAGTGCAAGGAAGGAAATCGGTGAAGAAACAAATCAAATGAAGGATGGTAGGAAAGGGAAAGGATAAGGAAAAGTGATAGGAAAGGTGGAATGGAAAATCTGAACATAAGGGGAAGAGATGCTATACTAGGAGGTGTGCAGCAACCAAGCCATGTGCGCTGGAAAACAAACTCTGGGGAAAAAATAATATTCATAATAACAGTAAGATTTTTTAATTGCTAGCAATAAAAACTCAAGGTCTGCTTTGAGTTTGGGTGGGGGGGGGAAGACTTGACTTGGGGTGGTGAACACATAATACAATATACAGATGATGTATTATAGAATTGTATACCTGAAGCTATATAACTTTATTAACCAATGTCACCCCAATAAACTCAATACAAATTAAATAATAAAAAGAAAATGATTTGCAATAAAAAAGAAGGAAAGAAATACACTAATTATCACAGAATTATCTGGGAAAATACTTCACACCTAGCAGAAGAAAGCTGCACTCATAGATGTTGCGGGATGAAGGCAAGTGGCAAATGCCAGTAGCGAAGCTTTAATACTTATTCTAGGCAGGCATCTGTTAATAATGCTGCTTAAAAATTATGACTTTGTCCTATTAGGATATACAAAGTATAACCTGAATTTGCATTTTTTCTATGCTTATCCATCCTTTTGTCTTTTTGTCTTTAACTGTAATTTGTCTTAAATGTAAATTACATTTATAGCAGTACTCCTCCACATGGAGTATAAAACTGAGTAAACTGAGTATAATGCCCATGAAGAAAAGGGATTCATATATTGATATTGAATATAGGTTGGTAAATAACTAAATAAAGTATATCAAAGTTTAATTTAGTAAATGCACTCTTAGAAACAGAAATTGTGGTTTGTTTGTTTTTGTTGTCCAAATATCAGAATAATTTTTAATGCTGGACATACTGACATAAAATTGGAATATACCATTGTTTGAGAAAGGATTGCTTTGGTACATAAAGGGAAAATCTCATCTTCCATTTACATGTTTGAAAATAATTTCAGAAACATTAAAATTTTCTCTTAATTGGTCAATTTTAACTAAATAGTCCTTTTAAATATTATGATGTCAGGGGCAAAAATGAGCAGGACAGCTCTTATTATACCATCTTCTCTTTAGTTTATTTTTTCTCTTCTTATTGCTATACCATTTGTTAAGGTTTATATAACAATGTCTGATCTAATATTTTCTTTAATGAATTATTTACAGATGGCCCACAACCTATTTATTCTACTTAAAGATTTTTAGGGTGCATTTATTTTTCTCTTTTTGTTTCTAGTCCTTTTATTTCTTGAATATGGTTTCATTCCCATTTTTATTCCTATAAAAATGATAATAAAGTTAGTAATCATTATTATCTAGACTCTTCTCTATGTCTAGAAAAAAATAGAGTTCAATAGTCTGTCTCATTTATAATGCTGTATTTTATTTGGTATATTCTTAATGTGTCTTTATTTTTTAAACTGTAAATATTAGGAATGTTTGTCATATTCAGGTTTGTGTTCCAGTTGTTCTCTCTTTAGTTCTTCATCTCCAACACCTGATTTTATTTATTAAGCAAGGTGTAATTAAATTCTAACACATAGCAATCTGCTTTTGCTTTTTCAGATTCCTGTTTTGGTCACGCAGATAAGTTCAACCAATCACCCAGTGAAAGTGGGGCTGTCTGATGCATTTGTCGTTGTCCACAGGATCCAACAAATTCCCAGTATGTAGAAGAAGGGTAATTGCAAAGTCAGAACCTGCTGTGGGGGTAAATGTAAAAGAAATTGATTTGGGCAGACGTTAACTCTTTGAACAATAGAATTACTTAGATAAGTGCTGCTTGTTAATTATATTGTTTGGTTTATAACTTTTACTGAGGTTCTCTCTCTCTCACTAATAATTTAGGTAAAGTAAAATTAGTCAAGGCAAGCCTGCATATTTTGAATTCTTTGGGATGGTTAGCTTGGTTGTGCAGATATATTTCTTTTATTAATAATAAGAAAAACATTAAAGAAAGACATTATTTGACTAAAAGGTGTATGATAGGTGTACATTTATCAGCAAAAGAGGAGCTCTGTGTCATTTTATGTTTAACATAAATATAAATTTAGGTAAATAAAAATTTTGATGGAATTATATATATTAGAGAAGATACATATTTTCTCTTCTAAATTAGTTTTGCCTACCTAGTCAACTTTGCATTTTGTAGAATAAAAACATATGTGCTATTTTGGGCAGCTATTCATCATATTAGAAGTTCAAAATGTAAGTGCTATTTGTAGTAGTCTGATGCTGTAACTAGCCATCATCTGAAAACTTCTGTTTTTTAAAACTCCTCTATTTTAAGAACAGTCCTCAGGAATGCTTGGGTATGTTCATACTAAAAGTGTCTGCTTGTTCATTTGTGTCCTAGATGTGCTTATATAAAGCAAGAGGTGATAATAAAATACATCTCAAGATTAGGTCATTTCTTTTCCTTTTATTTAAAGTTATTTTTCTTCTTTTATTTTATGACTAGAGGCCTGGCACATGAAATTCGTGTACAGGTATGGTCCTTAGGCCTGGCGCAATCAGGGCCATCTTCCCCGGCTGCCTGCAGTCAGCCCTGCCCCCAGCCACCGCCCACCCCGGTTCCCCATTCGCCATTGGGCGATACGAGCCTGCTGGCCTGGGGGACAGACTGAGAGGTTGGCTGTTCCTGCCCACTCGCCGGCCCCGCCCCCTCCACAGGTCACTCTCTGTGTGTGGGGTGACCAGCGAGGCGGGGGCCTTGGCCTGGCACTGTGTGCATCCCCCATTACCTACCTACCCTTGGTTCCCCATTTGCCATCAGGCGATGGGAGCCTGCCAGCCAGGGAAAGGGACTGAGAGGTGGTCAGTGCACCTCACAGTGACTGGCCGTGTGATCATTCTAGTCATTCCACTGTTTGAGTCAATTTGCATATTATCCTTTCATTATATAGGACTAGAGGCCCAATGCACAAATTTGTGCAAAAGTAGGCCTTCCTCTCCCCAGCTGCTGGCACCAGCTTCCCTCTGGCCACCAGCAGGCACCCAGGACCCAGGTTTCCCTCGAAGCCCCAGCTTCATCCAGAAGGCTGTCCAGAGGGATTTCCAGAATGACGTCTGGTCTAATTAACATCTTATGCTTTTATTATTATAGAGTGTTGTAGACTTAAATTATAACATGCATCTAGGGTGTTTGGTATTAACTTGAGCTGATTCTCTTAAATTATGCTATCTCTCATTAATATAAAGTAAATGGAGTGGAAATTATATTTTTTCAGAGCAGTGGGTTAGCTAAAAACATCATAGGGTTTATTTTACGAATAGAGTTTAGAATGACATTCATATATGGCAGTTCTGCGTGGGAAAGAGCATGAATTGTGGCAGTTTCTCCATGTTAGCTCAGAACTTGTGGGAGGTGGTATTCAAGGGAACTGTCAAATCAAGGCATATTTTCCAGAAACAAAACTGTACTGTGAACAAAGCAAGGATGTATTAGCACATGTAGGCAACAGGGAGACCTTCTGACTGAACTCTTAAGTCAGAAGCTGAGTCTGGGAAAGCCAACCTGACTCCTGTTGGAGGAGGACTGTTCTCTTATTCTTTCTTTCAGAAGGGTTAAATAAAGCATGACTCCAGTCAATTATTGCACGAGTAAAAGGAAACACTAGTTTTAGTTTATTTGTGGTTTCTTTTCACCCCAGAAAGAATTTTATTTGAAGCTTCTTCAGAAGCCATCTTAGATCACACATGTTCTGATATATTATAGTGTAGAGAAAAATACCCTTCAAAGTGAAAAAGAAATATCTTACAATTTTAATAATGTAATACTCAAGTTTGTGTGAGAACCTAGACATGATAAAATTGTACTTAAATAAATGATTAATTTGTCCCCAAATGCAAATTTGCATACCTTGTCTTATATAATAAAGAGGTAATATGCAAATTGACTGTCACATCCTCGCACAAGATGGCAACCCCCATGTGGTCACAAGATGGCCATCAGGGGAGGGCAGTTGTGGGTAATCAGGCCAGCAGAGGAGGGCAGTTGGGGGCAACCAGGCCTGCAAGGGAGGGCAGTTGTGGAGGGACCAGGCCTGCAGGGGAGGGCAGTTTGGGGCGACCAGGCCTGCAGGGGAGGGCAGTTGGGGGCAATCGGGCCAGCAGGGGAGCAGTTAGGAGTGATTGGGCTGGCAGGGGAGTGATTAGGGGAAATCAGGCAGGCAGGCTGGCAAGTGGTTGGGAGCCAGCAGTCCCGGATTGTGAGAGGGATGTCCGACTGCCAGTTTAGGCCTGATCTCTGTGGGATTGGGCCTAAACTGGCAGTTGGACATTTTTAAGGGGTCCCAGATTGGAGAGAGTACAGGTTGGGCTGAGGGAAAACCCCCCTCCAGTGCACGAATTTTGTGCACTGGGCCTCTAGTTATAATATAATAGGTTAATTATTATGTTTTTTGGGATAAAAATACTCTTTATAAATATAAATATAAATTTTATTGAACAAATTAGCAAAACTCATGAATTTTTAGAGCATATTATGTCTCAAGTTTGGGACTCTGCATTCATCTAAAAAAATTACTCAAGCTTTGCTTTCAAAGAAAAGCTTCCCTCAGGCAAGCTGATGCTGGAGCAACATTCACATTTTTGTTGACTTCACTGAGAAAATTAGCCAAAAAAGGGATGAAAGTTCTGAGTTTCTAATCCACTTATACCTGCCTTTAGATGGGACCATATTTCAGCAAACATACTGGAATAAATGTGTCCTACTTGAAAATCTTTTCGGGAATATAAAACTGTTAAATCTCCTTTGAAATCTGTTCCCACATTGATAAAGTGTAACAGTGTCTGTTACATGAACTTCTGTATAAGGAGAGAGATATGGTTGCATTGTAGTCTCAGCTTAAAAAAACAACATAGTGTACTTATTTACAGCAGAGATTAGGCTAACCCAAGATTAGCGTAATACAAGTTATGCAGGTATTATTTTTCCTGAGAAAATAAGATGATTCCTAGAGATCTGTTTGTTACTTATTTGTGCAATCAGAATTTAGATAAATATTTAAGTCAATTTCAAAATTATGTTCCCTTATTTAACAGCCTAGTTATTAGGAGTTTTCCTCATAGGGAATTTAAAATATCCATCTCTGTTACCTCTTTTCTTCTCCTAAGTGAATTTAGGGAAAAACTGATCATTATCCTCAGTAATAGGCGGTTTCATTTCTTCTGCATTTCATGCTCCATTACGTAAGACTTGGTTCTCATAAGATCAATTTTCTGTTCTTTTACTCACTTTGGTTACATAGGATATAGAATCTAGATCCTTGGCTTAATCTAGCCATGGCAACATGGGAATACGAGTTACAATTTTGAGAACAATTTTCCCAGAGGGACCATAGTTGCTATATCTTTTTAATTAGATTTGGTGAATGTTTGGTAAAGCATTCAAAAATCTATAAGGTAAGCTTAATTTATTTATTATAAAGTTCCCCCCACCCCTTCCTCATAACATCATCAACAACAAAAAGGTGTTTTTCCATTTTTAAAAGCTTCCTAATGGTAAATGATTTTAATGTAACTTCCAAGTATAATTAATTAAGGTAGCCTTTATCTTTCCAAGAAGGTCAGGTGGTCTGATAGTTTAAAATATCAAAGGGATTCAGGCATTGTTAGTAAATGAGTAAGGAGTTCTGAGGTTACAAGGGAAATTCCTTGGCTCCTTCAAAAAAAATGAAAAAAGTCTATGGTGAAATTAACCCTTATATTTTAAAAAATAAAATTTAATTAAAAGTCCAGAAAGCATAAGGAACATTGTAAGTGTGATTACTGGTCATGAGACCTTAGGCATTTTGTTTAATTTCTATAATACAAAATACAAAATGAAATGTGTCTATAGCATGCAGTACCTGGCACAATGTAAGCAGTATACATATTTACTATCCATCATCATCTACATTATTAAGTTAAAATGACAGTGATGCTAGGATGACCACACCTAGGCCAAGGACTCCTTGAGTGGGTCCACAGGGGATTTCCACTAAAAAACTCCTTGACTTTCTCTCAATGAAGCTCATTATTTCTGACTTTAACCTCTTTTATTTATTTGTTTTCTTGTTGTCTGTGTGTACCCATCTCTGCATTACCTTTTGATTTACATAAACTATTTTATAGAAATTTAGAGACAGAAAGAACCACAAAGATCAGTGGATTCATTCTCCACAGGTACAGGAATGAAAAACAGGTCTGCATACAATGACTTTTGTAACTTATTACAAAAATATGAGTATAAAAATATATTTATGATTTTAAGCATAGTGCACATTAATTCAGAGGAATTTGTAAAGTAACAGAAAACGCAAAGAAGAAAATTTAAATTGCTTATAAATCTATTACTGCAAAAAGATAGAAATGTTTCAATGTATCTGCATCTAATATTTTGTTTACAGTATACACACACACACACACACACACACACACACTAATTAAATTAGCATTATGCTATAAATACCTGTTTCCCATAATTTATACAACACATTTTTTGTTTATACATTGCCAAGTTCCTATCTAAAATGTGGTCATTAATAGCTGCAGCAAATTCCTTTGTTTCATAATTTATGTGACCTGTCTCAACACTGGCTTGCCATGTAGGTTGCTTTTTGTGTTAATCTACACTAATAAAAGAGAAACATGCAAATTGGTGTCACTCCACTACACCCACAAGTCATTCCCACCAGCCAACCAGGAGTGAGTATGCAAATTAACCCAACCAAGATGGTGGCTGCCAAGTAGCTGGAGCGAGCAGGAGGCTTGGGTTGCCCCTGGCATGGAGGAAGCCAAGCTTCCCACCTTTCCTGGCCAGCCCTGGCCTCTGCTTATGGCTACAAAGTTTCAATTATAGAAGATAAATAAATTCCAGATACCTGCTTCCCTCTGCTCAAGGAGGTGCTGAAAAAAAAAAGAAAAAAAGGCGCTGGAAGCTTGGATCTCCAGGGGCCATGGCTAGCCTGCAAACAGCCATCAACCCCTCACCCAGGCTGGCCAGGCACTCCAGTGGGGACCCCTAACCTGAATGGGGTGTGGCCAGCTTGAAAATAGCCCTCATCCCCTCACCCAGGCTGGCCACACACCCCCAGTGGGGACCCTCACCCCATGGGGGTGTGGCTGGCCAGAAAACTACCACAGGCCCCTCGCCCAGGCTGCCCCATGCCCCAAGGGAACCCCCACCCTTATCCGGGACACCCTTCAGGGCAAACCAGCCGACCCACACCCATGCACCAGGCCTCTATACTAATAAAAGGGTAACATGCTAATTAGACTGGGAGACCTTCCAAGAGACCTTCCAGATGTTCTTCTGGACAAAGCCATGGTGGCGGGGCCGAGGTAGAGGCAGTTAGAGGCCAAGAGGGGAGGGCAGTTGTGGGTGATCAGGCTGGTGGGGGGCGGGGTTGTTGGGGAAGCAGACCAGCAGGGGGGCCAGTTGGGGGCAAGCAGGCCATCAGTGGGGGTCAGTTGGAGGTGATCAGGACAGTGGGGGGAGGCAGTTTGGAGTCAGCAGGCCAGCAAGGGGGTAGTTATGGGCAAGTAGGCCAGTGGGAGGGAAGGTGGAGGCGAGCAGAGTAGCAGGGGGGACAGTTGGGGGTGAGCAGGCTCACAGGGGAGACAGTTGGGGGTGATCAGGCTGGCGGGGCTCAGTGGTTGAACATTGACCTATGAACCAGTAGGTCATGGTTCGATTCCTGGACAGGGCACATGCCCTGGTTGCAGGCTCAGTGCCCAGTGTGGGGCGTGCCGGAGGTACCCGATCAATGATTCTCTCTCATTGATTGTCTGGCTCTCTCTCTCTTTCTCCCTCTCCCTCTCTCTCTCTCTCTTCCTTCCTCTCTGAAATCAATAAAAATATATATTAAAAACAAACAAACAAAACAAAACAAAACAGAAAAATAGCATGGCTTTGGCAGAAAAACAGACACACAAATCAATGGAAAAGAATTGAGAGCGCAAAAATAAAACCACATGTATATGGGCAAATAATTTTCAACAAAGGAGTCAAAAACACACAATGGAGAAAAGAAAGCCTTTTCAATAAATTGTACTGAGATCATTGGAAAGCCACATGCAAGAGAATGAAACTAGATTACATTTTGTCCTTAATTCAAAATGTATCAAAAACCTAAATATAAGACTTGAAACAATAAATTGGTGGGAATGTAGACTGGTATACCCACTATAGAAAACAGTATGGTGGTTCCTCAAAAAATTAAAAATTAATTTACCATATGACCCAGCACCCTCTCCTCTGGGTATACTCAAAATACCAAAAAATATATACTCACAAAGACATATGCACCCCTATGTTCAACTCAGCATTATTCACAGTGGCCAAGACATGGAAACAACCAAAGTGTCCTGTGATAGAGGACTAGATAAAGAAGATGTGATACATGTACACAATGGAGTACTACTCAGCCATAAGAAAATACTAAATACTGCCATTTGTGAAAACTTGGGTGGATCTTGAGAATATTATGCTAAGTGAAATAAGTCAGAAAAAGCTGAGAACCATATGATTTCACTTATATGTAGGATATAAAACTGAAACTCATGGACATGGACAACAGTGTGGTGGTTACCAGAAGGTTGGGGGCTGAAGGGGGGCTGAGAGGGCCTAATATATGGTGACAGTAGATGATTTGACTTTGGGTGGTGGGCATGCCGTGCAATCAATATACAGATTCTGTATCATAAAAATGTGCACTTGAAGCTTATATGATCTTATTAACCAATGTCACTGCAACAAATTTAATTTAAAGAAGAGTATAAAGCCATTGAATGCCAATGGCTTTTTATGTACTCTGACACATTGCTTTCTATAAAGGCTGTATTAATTTACTCCCTGACCAGCATTATATTATAGCCCATTTCCTCAAATGCTATCAGATGCGATTATAAATTTTAAACTTTTCAAATTTGTTAAGCAGAACATGATATCTCATTGTTTCTCTAATATTCTTTTGATTACCGGAAAGTTTTGACATTGGCATATTTTCAGAGGCCGTGTGTACTTTCCATCATTTTTGTTAAACAGCTCCATTAAGTCATTCTTTCTCAGCCTTGGCTTATGTCCTCTCAGATCCTTTTACACAGTGTGCAGAGGTCTTGGATAAATACACAGTTCTCACTAGTACTATTCATACTTGTTTGTTTCTCTCTCCTCCGATGTAACGTTTTGAATTTCGATCTTAATCTCTCAGGAGCTGACCTTCTCCATCAGGCCTCACCTTTTCTCCACCCTCTGAGTTAAATGAGCATAACATTTTCAGCAGAAACCAAGAAAATCCACTTGTGCCTTTACAGTTCTTTTACTTGGAAACCTAAGGCTATATCATTTATTTATTTTCATTATTGTAAATTTTATTGGGGTGACATTAGTCTACATGAACATATAGGTTGCATGTGTGGATTACTAATTTACAAAATCTGTATATAGGACCTTGTGCCCACCACCCAAAGTCAAATCTTCTCCTGTCACCTCATATTAGGAGCCCTTTCTTTACCTACCCCCTCCTGGCAACCACCACACTGCTGTTTGTGTACATAAGTTCCAGTTTTATATTCCACATATGAGTTAAATCATATAGTTCTTAGCTTTCTCTGTTTGACTCATTTCACTTCCCATAATGTTCTCAAGGTCCATCCATGTTGTTATAAATGACACTCTTTCATCCTTTCTTATGGCCGTGTAGTACTCTATTGTGGCCAAGAGTTGGAAACAGCCAAAGTGCCCTATGATAGAGGACTGGATAAGGAAGATGTAGTATACATACACAAAGGCTATATCATTTTAGTAATGTGAAAGTTACTTTAGCACATGCCCAATTCTTATACTAGAAACCAACCTGGAAAGCAACTGACCTAATTTGAAATGGTTCTACTACAAGTTATACCATTTCTGAATCCCTTATACTACTCCGCTTGATTCTTCTCACCAGCAGTATATTATCTGGCTCTTTCTTAAACAGCAATACCTTTCTCATCAGCATCAGCTATTTTTAAATGTTTGACTTTGTTCATGCTACAATGTGCCTTTGCTTTGTTGATTATTATTATTATTCACAGTTCAATAAGAAACATTGGCATTTTTAAAAATGAAACTGACAACTAATTTGGAAAGCAAATATATATTTTTGAACATTTAGAGGTTCAGTGAACTCTTTGAATAATAATATATATATAGTTTGCCATATATGGACACTATATAAGGTTACAAACCAGGCAGCAGTTTTCCAAAGAACTTGACCAAAATTACATTTACAGACTGGAAAAAAACAAACTCAACAAACAAAAACATAGATTTGCTTTTTACCATGAAAAATGTCTTAAGCTTTAATTATCAAAAATTAAAATTAAAATAATAACAACAGTAATAATAATAGCACAGACTAGTACTTTGTTCATTAGAAATTTCTGTACTGATGAAATCATCTAAATCTGAACTGCCGAGTGTGGTCTCACTTTGTAGCTACTGTGTTCTTGAAATGTGGCTAGTGAGACAGGGGAATTAAATATTTAATTGGATTTAATTAATTTAAAGAGATACATGTAACTAGTAGTTTTATTGGACAGGGTATCAATAAATCATAGACACATGAAATATTCAATTTCAAGTATAATATTTACATAAACATATTTAACATATTTGCCTTTTAAAAGGCCTTTGAATTTAAATATCCTATATAGTAAAAAGCTAATATGCTAATTAGACTGAACAGCAGAACAAAGCTGGGGCTGCGAGGGCTGGCCGGGGCTGGAGGACCAGCCGGGGCTGCAAGGGTCGAGCCCCTTGCACGAATTTCATGCATCGGGCCTCTAGTGATTAAATAATACCACTTTAAATATAAGCATTATATTATAACAGATTTTCTCCATAGAAAATAATTTGTAGTTTTGATTTGGTGGTAGAACACATGCATTGTAATTACTTAGCAATTAATAACATTTTAAAGAAGTTGACAAACTATGGAAGAAATAAATAATCTTGAAAAAATCTGAAAAATATTTTCTTTCATAGTATTTTATATAGCCCAATAAAAACTCTTTCAGAAGAACTGAGCTCAACTTTGCCAAACTACACTTTGTGGTAGCCTATGGAAGGCATAGGAAAGTAGCCAAGACAATTCTCAAAAATAATTTAAGCTGAATTTTTCTCTCAAGTTGTTATTTGCCATTTTTGTTTTAAATTATGACCTTGGAGATTTTCCACTTTTCCCTTTTTATATGCCTTCAAATTTATTTCTTACTTTTTCCCTATTACATGATTATTTCTATTTTAACTTACACTTCCCTACAACACAAGATATTTCTATTTTTAACTAATATGGCTGCCTACATTTATAAACATGTCCACATGCTTATTTTTCCAATTGTATTGTGCTATAGGAAATTTAGTTTCTTAAAAATATAGGGTTATTTTCTTATCTAAGTGCCAAGCTTCTGAGTGATTTAACACTAAAAGGTTTTCAAAACCTTGATTTTAAAATAAATTGTACTGCGTTTTACCCAATTTTATTTAATAAAGTCTCAATTTTTGTTTCTCTTAAAAAAAAAAAGTTAATAACATTGCAAATGTGCATAACACAGTCTCCCCATGTCTCAGAGCGGAGGGATGTGTCCCCCTGGTGGAAGCTCCATGTTCAGAGCAAGAGCCCCCCAGCCAATGGGAGCCATGACGCCAGGCAGGCCTGCAGCCCACAGCCCACCGACCCACTGTGACATCACATGGACCGCTTACTTTCCTGACACTTGGGCAAAGTGATTTCTGAAGGAGTTCAAGAAATGCATCTTGTTTAAGCCTTTAGTAAATATATGTGGAAGGAGAACAAAAGCGAGGATTGTTTTTAAAGTTTCTGATTTTTTGTACGCATGCTCAAGTAACTAATGAAATCTGGCCATTAGGTTTTAGCAGTGCCCTGAAACTCTGCAAGCAGTGAGGAAATGATGAGAGGACCATCTGAGAGGTTGAGATGAGCATTTCATAGTCACCTAAACTTTATGTTGCCTTATCCGATGCTGCATTATACGGCTATCTGATAGAATTAGAACTATAGAGGAAATATTTTTTAAAAGTTTGGGGCAAAAGCATCTTCTATTTGTAGGTGCTTTATTTAACACCCACACTAGCTAATTTTGTTAATGCACTGCATTTTTGTGTGGAAAGCTTATAATTGCTGCAACAGTGCACTTCTTTTCTCAAGAGTCTGAGTTGGGTTTTTTCCCCGCTAAGACTTTATGCTGGGGATGAAATTGTAATTGTGGGATGTATGCTATTTACATTGAAGTGTTCAGTAAATTATATTGTGTGGAAGACTCAATTGGAACTAGAATGGAAAATAAGAAATAATCATTTGGGCCAGTCATTAAGCATTGGCAACACGTAAACAAAGAAATGGTAGCAAATAATTTATATGATAATGCAAAGTATTATAATATTTATATAAATATAAGAATCAGTCAGTTTTGGAAATTACTCATACACTTTCTATGTGAATGTTAGCTTTCAAGGCAGGTTAGTAAACTGATCATAGCTAACCATGCCACAGTGTACTCATTAAACGTGTTTATTTTGGCTAAAGTGACTATTGATTGGAAAGGATTCCTGATGTTTCCATATGATCACTGTTTCTCCCGCAGATATTGCTCAGAATTTCTAAAAATGTCGTTCAGCAGTTACACCCTGAATCATATCCCCTGAAGATTTTTATTGCTGAACTTGAACTTTATTCTGTTAGTCTGCTCAGAGATCTATTTTCTTTTTTCAACTTTAAAAGCTCCTAATGGGCATTACAGTGGATCTTAATTTTGTAAAGTTGTACGAAAGAGTAGAAGCTGTGACTGAATGTTTGGTACAACATTATTTTGTCTGACTTTCTAAACAAGACACATGGGCTAAATACATTCCTGGAATCAAATGAAAGCTCCTAGCATTGGCAGGAGCTATGAGTAAATAGATTCCTAATTACTTGTCCTTGACAGTGGTATCTCTGAAATGCAACAGAAATGACCATTTGGAAGCTGTCATTAATTGGCAGGTCATCAAATATAAGTTATTCTCATTAGTTTTGGTTTTGGTAAGTTAATCTCCTCCCCATAGTTGGAGGTGTCTGAGCAGGCGATAGAACTCTTTCCCTTCACCCATATGCCTGATCAATAATTAACTCCCTGAGGCTTCCCAGTCATTATGTTAGTTGTTTGAGCTCTTCAAAGTATAATATGAAATGAAAAGACAACTAGTATTTTAAGCATCTACTAATATGGCAGATACTGTGCAAACTTTAGTATGAAGACTCAAAACCTCTATCCCAGTGGCAAAGCTATGTCATTTATTTATTTCTGAGGAGTAAATTGTTTAGCACAATACAGGGCAAAGCAGTATATAGGAAAACATTCTCTTTAGACAAAGGCAGAAGCTGAGTAATGTTTTATATGCCTTAAAAGTAAAAAAAAAACAAGCCCTAGCCGGTTTGGCTCAGTGGATATAGTGTCGGCCTGTGGACTGAAGGGTCCTTGGTTGGATTCTGTTCAAGAGCACATATCTTAGTTTCAGGCTCCTCCCTGGCCCGGGCCCTGGTCAGGGTGCATGCAGGAGGCAACCAATTGAAGTGTTTCTCTCACATCGGTATTTCTCTCTCTTTCCCTCTCTCTTCCACTCTCTCTAAAAATCAATGGAGCTCTGGCCGGTTTGGCTCAGTGGATAGAGCCTCGGCCTGTGGACTGAAGGGTCCTGGGTTCGATTCCGGCCAAGGGCACATGCCTGGGTTGCGGGCTTGATCCCTGGTGGGGAGTGTGCAGGAGGCAGCCGATCGATGGTTCTCTCTCATCATCAATGTTTCTATCTCTCTCTCCCTCTTCCTTCCTCTCTGAAATAAATAAATAAATATATTTTATAAAATAAAATAAAAATCAGTGGAAAAATATCCTTGGGTAAGAATTTAAAAAAAAAAGTAAAAAAGAAAAAAAACATGACTCATGCGCCTTGAAACCTTACTAAATACCATGAAGTCAGCATTTTCTCTAATGTTCAATATATTTTACACTTTGAAAAGTATATATGCATCTTTTATTTACACCAAAAAGAAATTAATTGGATTAGGGTTCTAAACAGTGTTTTCCAATCTGATAAACCTGAAGATATATTCAGTGAGTGGCTCTAAAATCACTCCTAGCCCCAAAAGAGTTCATTTGGGGGCCACACCCGCCCCCTTCCTCTTTTGGAGCAGAATTTCATGGTGAATAACCAGGAATGGGTGGAAGGATATGAGTGGAGAGAAGGAGAGATACATGAAGGGTGTAAGTAGATGTTTGACCTCCCTCCTGGATGTGTATGCATCCCCATTTCCTAAACACTCTCACTAAAAGCCAGCCGGCTCTCTTGAGTCACCACACTATTTCTGCGTTCTGTTCTCAAGGAGACCATTGTTGGGTCTGTTGACTTTAATCAAAATTGAACACGCTCTAAGGTAAGATGGCAGACAATTCTTACAAGCCTGATTTCAAGGCCTTAGTGTGGTTTCAGTGAGGTTAGAGCTACAGAATTTAGACCATTATATGCAGCATGTAACCAATACAGGTTGCCATACTGAAGACGGACAAAAATTATATCGGACACTGTTGAGCACTTTCCATGTAAAAAGGGATTGTTTTGTTTGTGTGTTAATCCTCACGCAAGGATATTTTCCCATTGATTTTTAGAGAGAGTGGAAGGGAGGGGAAGAGACAGAGGGAGAGTAACGTCGATGTGAGAGAGACATACCAATTAGTTGCTTGGAGATCTAGCCTGCAACCGAGGTACATGCCCTTGATGGAAACCGAACCTGGGACCCTTCAGTCCACAGGCGGACACTCTATCCACTGAGCCAAACTGGCTAGGGCATGAGAGGGATTGTTTTAAGTTTTTTCATTTATTATCTCATTTTAATTCTCAAAGCGACTCAATAATGTAGGTACTATTATTGCTATTTTATAGATGGAGAAACTGAGGCACAAAGAGGCTCACAAAGGAGCCCAACATCACACAGATACCAAGTAGAAACACAGAGATTGGAAGTGAACACACTGTTTAACAGTCCCATGTGCTATTAACCACTATGACATATTACTTCCCCAAGATTGGATATTGTGATACTTAAAAAAATAACTTAAATCATCCCAAATAATCCCTGACAGATAAGACAGTATTCAGGAAATGCATTTCAGTCATTACAGGTATTTCAAAAGCTAAATAAAATGCTGATGACATTACTTTTCTGTTGAAATTTACCTGACTCAGGCAGGCTTACAGTATAAGGATCAGCTCTTCTATTAAAAATGTATTTTAAATATATTTTATAAACAGTTTTATTGTTTTATAAAATATGTTTGCTTATATTTAGCTGATTTTTAATTATTAAAGTTCTTGTCAAATCTCCTCAGGGACACTTCTGGATATGCTGATCAATATTATAAATTCCTGCATGCAATATAAGTATTAATAATTAACCTTTCTTAGATGCGATACTGTATATTTAATAAAGAGCAATAATGATTTTATAATGATTTATGTTCTATTTTTCCTTTCATTAAAGGAATTTATTCTAAATCTTTAAAGCACTAAGACTCTTATTTTGGCAAAAAACAACTTCATTTAGGCTGTGAAAAAAATTTTAAGTTCTATCTATTCCTAAAGGACTTACTTTAGCATTAGTTTCAGTCAAATGTTGTCTGTTTTCTTACCTCCTTGACTTCATATGTTAAAATATTTAAAAATAAATAAATCTATCAAGAAATTGTCTTAGGTAAGCTCTGGGTGACAACGAGTTGGAACCCAGCATTCAACATGAGATATCTGAGACCCTAATCATCATTTTTAACTTTACTGATAAAAAGACTTCTGAATACATGGGGACATAATTTTTAGGTTGTTTTTTTGTTTTGTTTTGTTTTGGTTTTTAATAATCAATCTCTTCAGAGAGATTGCTATTTTAAATCTTTATTTTTAAAACTGCACCAGTTAAAAGTATTAATTCTACATTCATTATTAAAACACTTGTTTTATAGGTAAAGAAATGTGGAAAGTTGATTTCCCCCATTTTTGTTTTTATAGATGTTCGAAGAAGAACAATTTATGAATACCACCGAGTAGAGTTACAAATGTCAAAAATTACCAACATTTCAGCTGTGGAGATGACCCCATTACCTAGTAAGTTAACATCTGAACACACCTAGGTGGGAAAATGATTTGCAAGTTTGACGATCTGGTCTGTTCGCCAATAATAATAACATGGTGCTTGGCATGGACAGGCATCTTGCATGAATACAGGGATGGGTGGTTTGTTTTTATTTTGACTGAGCCATCATTATTGTTGATTTCTCCATCCTCCCAACTAGTCTGGATGACTGCATTCTCTCCTGTTTCCTAGCGTGCCTCCAGTTCAATGGTTGTGGCCCCTGTGTATCCTCCCAGATTGGCTTCAACTGCAGTTGGTGTAGTAAACTTCAAAGGTAAACAAGAATAATACCATAAAATTTTGAATTTTAAAAAGACTTGCTGCTTCTGCTCTTCCATTAAATTTTAAATGTGCCAGGTGTGTTGATTATCAAGTGTGTGTATATTTAAAAAATGCCATGACCAAAAAGCATTTAAAAAATGCTTACACATGGAAATTTTTGTTTTTTTTCCTTTACCTGGTTGCTCAAA
Organism: Myotis lucifugus; assembly: GCF_000147115.1. Classification (NCBI taxonomy): domain Eukaryota; kingdom Metazoa; phylum Chordata; class Mammalia; order Chiroptera; family Vespertilionidae; genus Myotis; species Myotis lucifugus. Next base: position 95 of record NW_005871169.1, on the reverse strand, counting down.
ATTATCAAGAATCATCATGTCAATAAGGTTGTTATCTGACATACATTTGTAATCTCTATGGGGCTGAAGATAGGTGATGGTTGCAATTGAAAAGT
>NW_005871168.1:3728989-3747815 GCF_000147115.1 Myotis lucifugus | reverse complement strand
TCTTAATTAATTCCCTCTTAATGTGCACGAATTTTGTGCACCAGGTCACTAGTGAAAATTATACGATTAAATGTGAAATTCAAATTGGATCTAAGAATACTTGCTGATTTTTCACCCAGAAGTAAACTGGACTTGCAAGATTGTTCTCCAGAATGGCTGCAATGCTCTACACTCCTACCAATAATTCATGAGGTTGACAATCTATCAGGTGTATACCATATTATATCACTTAATTTTTATTTATCAGGTTACTAATGAGTTGCAGTATCACTTTGTATGCAATGGCCTTTTGAGATTCTTCTTCTGTAAAGTGATTGATTATTTACATTGCTTATTTTTTTCTTGTAGTCATTGTCTTCTTTGTTCTTTGTTGATTTTACATATTTTAAATATATTTTCCCTTTTGCCGGAAGCCACCCACTGCCAATACTATCATTAGAGTGCACCAAGGAACATGGAAGGAAGGCCGATGGACCTTGGGTGTTAGCAGGGCTAATGCCAAGCACCATTGTTTGTGTTGAGATAGCGGTGGCTCAAAGCAATTTCCTGACCTAAGAGCCTCAAAGTAAATGTTTCCTGGACCTTACTGATCTTTACTGATCTTTATTGACCTTAGAGATGTTCTGTCTGCTACCTGTTTGCTGTGCTTTACGGAGGGCAAGATGTGTATCTAAAACTGAATAAAAAGTGAATAAGGCCAGGTTTCAGTGTGCCTCTTCTTAGAAAAAAGGTCTCCACCTGGCCCCCCATGCCTTCTAAATTCATATTTTTTAATTAAATCTTTATTGTTCAGATTATTACAGTTGTTCCTCTTTTGTCCTCCCCATAGCTCCCCTCCACCCGGTTCCCACCCCACCCCCTCCACTGTCCTCATCCATAGTCGTACCATTTTTTTCCAGTCTCTTCCCACACCCCCCACACCCCTTTCCCCCCATGAATTGTCAGTCCACTCCCTTTCTATGCCCCTGATTCTATTATATTCACCAGTTTATTCTGTTCATCAGATTATTTATTCACTTGATTTTTAGATTCACTTGTTGATAGATATGTATTTATTGTTCATAATTTTTATCTTTACCTTTTTCTTCTTCCTCTTCTTTTTTTTTAAATATATTTCTTTATTGATTTCAGAGAGGAAGGGAGGAGAGAGATAGAAACATCAATGATGAGAGAGGATCATTGATTGACTGTCTCCTGCACACCCCACACTGGGGATGGAGCCCTCAACCCAGGCATGTGCCCTTGGCCGGAATCGAACCTGAGACCCTTCAGTCCGCAGGCCGATGCTCTATCCACTGAGCCAAGCTGGCTAGGGCTCTTCTTCCTCTTCTTAAAGGATACCTTACAGCATTTCATATAATACTGGTTTGGTGGTGATGAACTCCTTTAGCTTTTTCTTATCTGTGAAGCTCTTTATCTGACCTTCAATTCTGAATGATAGCTTTGCTGGGTAAAGTAATCTTGGTTGTAGGTTCTTGCTATTCATCACTTTGAATATTTCTTGCCACTCCCTTCTGGCCTGCATAGTTTCTGTTGAGAAATCAGCTGACAATCTTATGGGTACACCCTTAGGTAACTAACTGTTTTTCTCTTGCTGCTTTTAATATTCTCTTTGTCTTTTGCTCTTGGGATTTTAATTATGATGTGTCTTGGTGTGGTCCTCTTTGGATTCCTTTTGTTTGGGGTTCTCTGCTCTTCCTGGACTTGTAAGTCTATTTCTTTCACCAGGTAGGGGAAGTTTTCTGTCATTATTTCTTCAAATAGGTTTTCAATATCTTGCTCTCTCTCTTCTTCTGGCACCCCCATAATTCGGATGTTGGTACTCTTGAAGTTGTCCCAGAGGCTTCTTACACTATCTTCATATTTTTGGATTATTTTTCATTTTGCTTTTCCAGTTGGGTGTTTTTTGCTTCATCGTATTTCAAATCTTTGACTTGATTCTTGCGATCCTCTAGTCTGCTGTTGGGAGTCTGTATAATATTCTTTATTTCAGTCAGTGTATGCTTAATTTCTAGTTGGTCCTTTTTCACATCCTCAAAGGTCTCACTAGACTTATTGAGGGTCTCACTAAATTTATCGGCGGTTTCTAGAAAATTCTTGAAAAACCTTATAACTGTGGTTTTGAACTCTATATCCAGTAATTTGCTTTCCTCCATTTCTGTCATTTGTGACATGTTTCTTTCTCTCCGCATTTTGGCTGCTTCCTTGTGTTGATAAAGTGGCTTTCTGTGCTAGGTGTCCTATAGGGCCCAGTGGCTCAGCCTCCCCAATTACCTGAGGTGGACACTCTTGGTGCACCCCTTTGTGGGCTGTGTGCACAGTCTTGTTGTAGTTAAGCCTTGATTGTTGTTGGTATCACTGGGAGGAATTGACCTCTAGGCCAATTGGCTGTGAGAATCAGCTGTGGGAGAACTTCTGTGCTGGAGACACCCTTATGGGGCAAGACTTGCTTCAGTGGGGCTTTTTTGCTCACTGAGTCTGCCCCCTGAGTGTGTCCCTTATGGATCTGAGGAGTTGTAATCTGGATGGTCCCACTCTGACCACTGGGTACACTGGCTCTTGGATCTCTAAGGCGGTGCTAATTTAGCCTCTGCCTGAGGCTACCCAGCAGGAGCTACGGAGAGATCTGCAGATTCCTCTCCTTTGTTTGGGGTTTGGAGGTGCCCAGATGAGGCCCAGCTGTGAAGCAATGCAAGCTGCTGTGGGGCCTTGGGCCTTCTTTTGGATGTTCTGGGTCTCTCTGACCCAGCTGCAGTTTGTTAGGTAAGTTTAGATTGCAAAGGGCCAGGCCATTCATATGCAAAAGCCTCTGTGTACAGCTTGGGTGGGGCGGGGTCTCAGGGAATCAACAGGGCGGAGAAAACAGCTATGGCTGATCCTCAGTCCTGCCCTAAGAGGCCCCCAGGTCTCAGTGTCCACGCGGTAATCACTACAAGCACTCTGAGAGAAAGCTGCCCTCGAGTTCCAACCAATGCCAGACAGTCCAGTTTCTCTCCGTATGAATCTGGGTCCCCAGAAACTCGCCTGGAACTGGAGTTCGGAGCAGTCAGGAGCTTGAGACTCCCTCCTTATTGAAAAAGACAACCGCGTCCTCAGTTGCCAGCCCTTTCCACGTGCGCCTCCGTACCTCTGCACTTTACTTCCGCACCTCCTCTGAGTCTCAGTGTGCTTTTCTCTTTCCTTCTAGTTGTAGACTTTCCACTCAGCCAGCCTTCCTGTGGTTCTGGATGATGTCCGTTTTGTCTTTTAGTTGTATTTTTGAAGTGGTTGTGTGAGGCAGCAATTTCAGGTGTTTACCTATGCCGCCATCTTGGTTTCTCCTAAATTCATATTTCTTGTTTAGCATTTCCATTTGTGCATTGGCCCCTCCTTCAGATCCTGAACCCTAGCCATGCAGGTTGCGGCACCCTTTAGTCATTTATCTGTTTTCTTCCTGTATGGTGTCTTAAACAGAAATCCTTCATTTTCATGTATATCATACCATCATATTTTGTCTTATGGTTATGCTTTTGAATTAGTCACAAAATCTCTTACATTTTTTCTATTAACATCATTTTCCTTTCACATTTTAGGGGGTTTTTTGTTTGTTTAAAAATTTTTTAATATTTTTTTTATTTCAGAGAGGAAGAAAGAGAGAAACATCAATGATGAGAGAAAATCATTGATTGGTTGCCTCTTGCATGCCCCACACTGGGGATTGAGCCCCCTACCCTGGAATCAACCATGACCTCAATCACTGAGCCAAGCTGTCTGGGTTCACATTTGAGTTTTTAATGCATGTTTGGCCACTCTTTATGTGGTGTTTTATTTTTCTACATATAATAAATCCATTTTCTCCATACCATCTACCAAAGTCATCTGCACTTTCTCCATTGATAGCAACTTTTCATAGATCACATCCCAATATATGCATGGGCCTGCCCCTAAGCTCACTGTTCAGTTATATTAATCTATCTATCTCTTTTTATACCAATACTACACTGATTTCATTGATATGATTTTGTAGTAGTTATTCAGATTTGATAGGACAAGGGCAAGATTGTCTCTGTAAGTCATTCCATCCAAGAGCAAGTATTGTGTCTATATTAATTAAGACAACCTAATAATGTGACCTTGAGCTAAGAGACCTCTCTAAGGCTCAGGATAATGTGAATAGTACCTAATTTATATGACTGTGAGAATTAAAGGATGGTCATGTAGGCTTATCACTGAAAAAGTGATTGATGTATCATGGATATTCAAGAAATGTTAACAATATAATTACTGATAAATAGAAAATAATCAGAAGGTACTAAACCAGGTTTCTGCTGTTGTTAAGAAACAGATATTTTATACAACATTACAATAACCCAATTATTTTATTTTAATAATATCCAGTACAAACATTGAATTTATCAGTGAAAAACAATTTGAAAAAAATAAAAGTTCAAGTATTATTATGTCATTATTTATTATTTGTGGAAATAGCCTAATTTTCTATAAACTGGTTTCTACAAAATCCATTTTATCACTTGAGGAGCACTGGCTCAAAATACCTTTTTTAATTGCCTATTCCATTATCTGTCAATTACCAGACAATGAAAGAGTCAGAATTCCTCAATAAGAATCCTGAATTCCACAAAATTGTGACATTAAACCCGCACCCAGTTTTAGTCTTCTTTTCAAAAGAGTGACTCTTGATCGAAGCTTCTATAGCCAGGACCTGCTCCAAGCCAATAAATCGGAGCCCTCAGTGATGGAGCACAAACACTGCTATTTGATTTTAAAATCTCTACTGGCTGATTCTAATGTGCCAGAAGGGCAGAGAATGCTGCTTTTGTACAGTGTTCAGGCCACACACTTCCTCCTTCTTAAGCCAGGGTCTGAGGCTTGCAACCATTGTGAACTCCTGAGCAAATGTAATACTTGTTAAATTAAAGTGAAATTGATTTTTTCATGTTCTTCATTGTCTTTACTTAAGGCAGAATGCCTTAGTTAAAACCAGTAAATAATTTGCTTCAATGATAGTCAAAGTCAGAGAAAGTCTAATCCTCCCAATTACTAAATGTCATTTTTAATTATATAATTTGTATACACAGTATATATGTGTATATATAGAGAGATATATTCTTCTTAGATGGCTTTTTTTCTGAGACTTCAGATGTTATAAAGTGATAGAATTTATATTTAATAATTCTGGATATTTCATACCATTAATAATAAAATCCATTCTGATTTATTAGGTATTTTTGGTGCATATCAATGTAAATGTATAAAGATTGAAGAACATTAGCAAAGTCATAGGACTATTTGCACTTTTAAACGGCTTACTCAACAAAAAGCATCCATTTGTTTAAATTAAGGTCAGCCGTCGTTTATTACAGTAATTACTGCCTTTCAGCTGGAGGTAATGTGCTTGATTTCCCAAGTATGTGGCAAGTCTGTCTCTTAGGAGTCACCAAGCCTCAGTCAATAGCAAAAAAAATTGACCTAAGACCAGGTTATTAGTTCTATTTATGAATTTACTAGTAGCTCATCCCTGTTTGTCAGCATTAATTCATATTCATTTTTCAGCTATGTCTTATTTTTCTCTTTTTTAGTGTTGAATTTAAAGTATGTATACTTAAGCATGAAGGCTTAACATTGCTCAGTTGAATAAACTGCTACTAGTATATGCAAATTATGCCCTAATATAATTAGATTTGCCAGTTTTCAGTTGAATTCAATCAACCATGTGCATTGCTTTCACTGAATATCAAGTAATTTGTTTGACTTAATGTTTCACTATCTCTCTTCTGGTTTTTAATCAGATTAGGACAACCTCTTTGATAATTTACTTTAGAGTTTTCCTGTTGTTTTATCATCAAATACATGTAAGCTTTTATCCCAGGCCACTAGGGTTAGAGCTACTATTTTATACACAGATAGAGTTAACCATTCTTAATTAGAAGAATCATAAAAAGCTTCTTGGAAAACAACCTGAAAATAATACTCATCATAAATAATTAAACAATTTTAATAATTTATCGCCGAAACCGGTTTGGCTCAGTGGATAGAGTGTCGGCCTGCGGACTGAAGGGTCCCGGGTTCGATTCCGGTCAAGGGCATGTACCTGGGTTGCAGGCACATCCCCAGTGGGAGATGTGCAGGAGGCAGCTGATCGATGTTTCTCTCTCATCGATGTTTCTAACTCTCTATCTCTCTCCCTTCCTCTCTGTAAAAAATCAATAAAATATATTAAAAAAAAAATAATAATAATTTATCAAGTGCAAAATAGCACAAATAACTTTTATGTGCTTGTCTCTTTGGATACACGCATCTCTGTTAGTGAAATTTGTTCAGTAATAAGTCCCAAGGATAGCAAAGCTGTATCAAAATGAAGCTAAAAAACATTTGCTGGAGACTTGCCAACTCTTTTATTTTATTATATTTGTCAACCAACCATTGCCACAAATTTGTAACTGCTATATTTCCAATAATTTATTTATTTTTTAATATATTTTCTTGATTTTTTACAGAGAGGAAGGGAGAGGAATAGAGAGTTAGAAACATCGATGAGAGAGAAACATGGATCAGCTGCCTCCTGCACACCCCCTACTGGGGATGTGCCCACAACCAAGGTACATGCCGTTGACCGGAATCGAACCTGGGACCCTCAGTCCGCAGGCCGACACTCTATCCACTGAGCCAAACCGGTTAGGGCAATAATTTATTTTTTAATCTTAAAAGTTATACAAATAAAAGTGATTCATAAGAATTGGCAAGCAGAATGTTTGGCATATCTAGTGATTACTTCCCAGAAGGGATAAATAATATCTTTGCCTTGTCTATGTGTTTTATGGCTTCAATTTATAATATTTAATCAGCTTGATTCTATGTTTATGATTGAAAATCTTGAACTATTAAAGCTTCCTGCTGATGGTTTCAGTTATGGTAACATCACATAAGTTCTGACACTGATAGAAGTCCCCACCTTATTTTTCAGGCTTTAGGTAAAACACATTGTCTTAGCTGAAGATTGGTAGGTTTTAAAATAATTAAGAGAGAAGAAAATTATGTTTTAAAATTTTCATGCTTTGCATCTGAAAATGGTATCTATTTTTAATTGATATTATATACTACTAGAGGTCCGGTGCACAAAAATTTGTGCACTCGGGGTGGGGGGTCCCTCAGCCCAGCCTGTGCCCTCTTGCAGTCTGGGGCCCTTGGGGGATGACCACCTGCTGGCTTAGGCCTGCTCCTCAGGGGATTGGGCCTAAGCTGGCAATCAGACATCCCTCTGGCAGCCCGGCAGCCCTCAGGGGATGTCCACTTGCCTGTGGGGAGCAGACCTAAGCTGCAGTCAGACATCCTTAGCATTGCTGAGGAGGCAGGAGAGGCTCCCACCATCACCGCTGTATTGGCAGCCATCAGCCTGGCTTGTGGCTGAGCAGAGCTCCCCCATGTGGGAGCTCACTGACCAACAGAGGGCAGCTCCTTCATTGAGCACCTGCCCCCTGGTGGTCAGTGTGTGTCATAGTGACCAGTGATTCCCAGTCTTTCTGCTGTTAGGGTCAGTTTGCATATTACCCTTTTACTATATAGGATAGAGGCCTGGTGCATGGGTGCGGGCCGGCTGGTTTGCCTTGAAGGAAGTCCCGGATCAGGGTGGGGGTCCCTCTGGGGTGCCTGGCCAGCCTGGGTGAGGGGCTGATGGCTGTTTGCAGCTGGTCACACCCCCTTCAGGGTGGGGGTCCCCACTGGGGTATCTGGCCAGCCTGGATGAGGGGCTGATGGCTATTTTCAGGCTGCCCGCACCCCCTTTAGGGTGGGGGTTCCCACTGGGGTGCCTGGCCAGTCTGGATGAGGGGCTGAGGGTTGTTTTCAGGCTGGCCAAGCTCGCAATGGAAGCTCCCAGCCTCTCCTTTTTTTCTTTTTTTTTTTTATTCTGGGATTTATTTACCTTCTATAATTGAAACTTTGTTGCCGCTCCAGCTCCGAGGCCAGGGCCTGCTGAAGCAGGTATCTGGGGTTTGTTTAGCTTCTATAATTGAAACTTTGTTGCTTGGAGTGGAGCTCAGAGCCTGGCCACAGCAGGGAGGAAGCTTGGCTTCCTCCATCACTGGAGCAAGCAAGCCTCCTGCTCGCTTTAGCTGCATGGCTGCTGGCCGCCATCTTGGTTGGGTTAATTTGCATATCCTGCTGATTAGCCAATGGGAAGCGTAGCAGAGGTATGGTCAATTACCATGTTTGTCTATTATTAGATCATATGAATAGTATAAATTCCTAAGGAGTAACTACTGATATATTATCTATTTTATAGACAGTTGGAATATATATATAAAATGCACACACAAATACTGATCATAATTAGTACTGAAAATGATTCAGTAATGGTGTTGAAGTTTGGCAGGTCAAAGCTCTATGTCCCCTAGCATATAATGAGATCAGCTTCGATTAATTGCAAACTGTGAGCTGAGCAATATATTGGTTCACATGCAACTTTTTTTACAAACTCATTTGCATTTATTGACATTTTGTCTGATCATGCTTTAAAACTTCAATCTAACACACTACCTGCATTCTCCTAAAATGTTTAGATTCAAGTAAGTGAATGTTACCCAGAAATCCTTCTAAATACAATTTCCTAATTAATTTTTGCTTTTGTACAGCCAAGACAATGTTATGGGGATATTTACCATTCTTGATGTTACATTCTTTACAGATATCCAACTTAAAAATACACACATACTGAAGCTATTTCTCTCCTTTCAGATTCTTGTGATTCTTAAATAAGTGGAGCTCTGCCAAGAGCAAAATCCTATATAACTCTGATCAGAGCCTTAAGCAGAAGCAAGTGGAATAACATGGAGCTCCAGGGCAAGAAACAGAGAGGAACTCAGAGTCTGGGCAGAGAGACAACCACCAGGCAGGTGGCCGACTCATTATTAATTTAGTTAAAGCTAATCAGCTCTTGTTCAGTAACTTCCTCAAATTATCGTTATACAGCTTCATTTTTACAAATTAAAATTTTTGTTTACAGTGGCACATAATGACATGGGCACCAAATCATGAATTGCTAATAGAGTTTTCACTGTCTACCCTTGGGATTAGGCAAAGTCCATTTGTTGCTACATTTGTTCCCAAACATGGCTTGGACACCAAATTTGTCTATTAACTCATGAATGTCATTAGGCCTTTTTCTCGTGTGCTGTATTGATCTCAATCCTCCAAAGCGTTCTCAGGTGCCAGAGTAGTTATGTCTGTGTTTTAAAAATGAGCTCCTGTCTCCAATCATGGTAAAGCTGTTTCTTCCATTACCCTTGGAAGCCACTCTATCTGCATAATACACAGGCACCTTCAATATATACCTCTGACCATCTGCTACCTTGGCATGGTGCCTGATTAGAAAAAAAGGACTACCCCCTCTCTGCCATAGGTACTAAACCTTCAGTTTATCCAACTAGCTTTCAAAATCCTGTAAATTATAGATTATCCTGGAAGAAATCTCACTTGCTTTCAAGAATAAACAGCGGTGCCTGGAGCTTCTTTTCAAAAGGACCCATCTGCTAATTAAGAGTTCAAACAATAGTCTCATCTAGAAGTCTTCCCTTCAAAGTGACCTTCTGTTTAAATCTAGGAAATATCTTTATTGCAAACCTTCCTAGAATACATAAGGATCAGATGACCACAAAAGCCCACAATCCCCAGAACATGGTTTCAAATAGATGTTTGAAGACTTAGTGAACACTTCTTATTTGTAGCTTAACAAATTATTTCAGCTTACTGAGCAAAAAATCAGGTTTAATTTAGATAGGTTCATGTGAATTCATACCATGCATCCTTGAAAGGAGATTAGCCCACTGTTTGTAGTTCTTTATTGATCCTCATGCTCTTGGGCCAGTTATGTTCTTAAATTCAGCTTCCTAAGCTATTCAATCTTCTTTCCATCCTGACGAAATTAGTGTGGAAGAAAAGAGGAATGTCGTTTAGGGGAAAAAAATAAGATCTGGGAGAGACAGATCTCTGTTTCAATTGATTATACTGCCAATGAACAGCACTGGGAAAATTGCTCAACTTTTTTGAGATAACTATCTCAAAAAAGTATGCGAGTTAACTGAAATCTTATTTTTAAAGTATTCATTGCACTACTTAGCAGTTAGTAGACATTTGATAAATGTTAGTTATTTTCCATTACCTTCAGGTTAAAAACAATGATGGTGCCCAAATGTGTGTGGTGGTGGTATTCAATTTCTGTACTTCCTTAATGTAGTTGCCTGTTTCTCAATATTGTAACAAGCAAAGCTTTATAACATGGAGTAAATTTTGTCTTGGCCACACATTCATCTTTCCTTTTAGAACTTTTTAATTTTTTCCTTTTAATTGCATTTATTGGTGTGACACTGGTTAATAAAATTATATAGATTTCAGGTGCACAATTCTACAACACATCATCTGTACACTGCATTTGTGTGTTCACCCCAAATCAAGTTTCCCTACATCACCATTTATCCCCATTATACCCTCCTCCACCTCCCTCCACCCTCCACCTTTCCTGCCTCCCACAATCATCACACTGTTGTCCATGTCCATGAGTTTTTCCTCATTTTTTTCTTTTTTGCTCAATCTGTTCACCCCTCCCAACCCAGCCACACACACCCCTACCTGACAACTGTCAGCCTGTAAAGGTGTTTTTATTTGCATTCCTCCCCCCACCCCAGTTTTATTGAGATATAATTGACATACAACACCATGTAAACTTAAAGTTATACAGCATAATGACTTGACTTACATATAGTATGAAAGATTACCACAAGTTTAGCTAACATTCATCATCTCAGGTAAATGCCAAAAGAAAAAAATTAATGAGAACTCTTAGGGTTTACACTATTATCGATTTCCATATATCATATAGCAGTGTTAACTATAGTTATATTGTACATTACATTCTTAGTACTTATTTATCTTACAACTGGAAGTTTAGACCTTTAACCACATTCATCCAATTCCCCATCACCATACCTCTCATTTGTTTGTGATAACAACAAATCTGATTTCCTATGAGTTTGGTTTTTTGTTTTTAGATTCTACATAGAAGTGAGATCATACAATATTTGTCTTTTGTGCCTAATTTATTTCATATAGAATAATGCCCTGAATGTCCATCCATGTTGTCAATATGGTTGAATCTCCTCCTTTTTATGGCAGAATAATATTCTCTATGTGTGTCTGTGTGCACACACCACATGTCTTCTTTACCATTCATCTATTAATGGACACTTAGGTTGTTTCCATGTTTAAGACTTTTTAAATTCATGGTATTTTTCCCTCACTTACCTGGAATTCATACAGCAATCTACCAGCATGGAATCTAGTATAGGGTCTAGTCTACCTGCCACCAAATTTATATATATCTTTCTAACTCACTTCCTGTCCTCTGCAAGGAGCAAGAACACATACAACTGAGCTATTTCTCCCTCTCAGAATACATGATACCCAGTAAAAAGATTTTCAAGAGTGCCTTTAGATATTATGGTAGTAATTGAGTGTCAGGATGATAATTGCCCAACTGATATGTATACAAACAATTAAGTCAGACTCCAGTCTGCAAATTCTACTCTAGTATTATCTTCATTAAATCACAAAATTTCATCTTATGAATTATGTTCATAATCTCTGATTATAAAAATTATTAATTCTCATTTTTAAATGATAAAAATATATTCACCTTCTTAAAAAGTAATTATATTAAGATGACGTATACAAATCCAAAGTTTTTAACTTTTCCCAAGCAAGAAACCAAGGCAGAAACTCAATTATACACTTTTAAACCTCTGTTCCTTTTCTCCTTCTTGTTTCTTATCTAACATGACCTTTTCCTACAAGTCTATGTCAATGTCACTTCCTCTGAGACTTTTCCCAACTTGCTCCCAAAGATGATCTTGTTTTGCCTTCTACAAGCACTTAGATATTTTTTGTTTATAACATTGATCACAAAATCATTATTTTATCTATTTGTCTATTTTCCATTTTCTAGATTGTTGAACCCCTGGGATAAGGCTGGGTCTTAAACATTTTTAGTGTGGCCAATAAGTACAGTGTTTGGTTCTGTTTCCTTTAGCAAAATATAAAGCAAAAAAAGTGCAAGTGTATCTTGAGAAGAACAAAAAATAGTTAGAGACAGAAAATATGTTTCCTTAGTATTTGTGGAATGAATATTTTTTAAATATATATATTTCTTATTTCAGAGGGGGAGGGAGAGAGAGAGAGAGAAACATCAATGAGGAGAGAGAGAAACATCATCAATCAGCTGCTTCCTACATGCCCCACACTGGAGATTGAGCCCCCATCCTGGGCATGCACCCCCACCAGGAATCAAACCATGATCTCCTGGCTCATAGGTCAACACTCAACAACTAAGCATGCCTGCTGGACAGGAATGAGTATTTTTAATGTAAACATTAAATAATCTTTTTAAAATTAAGTTGAGAAAAAGGTTAGTGCTTGGAAGAGAAAGCAAGAGTTGTGTTTGTATTTACTTTCTGTCATACCAATAGGAAAATTAGCCACATATTATAAGAAAATTTATTCATTCTTTTCCTGTGATACATAATCATCAACACAGAGCAAATGTAATATACTTGGTGTCCATTATCATGGGGATATTTCACAGTGATTATTAGGGCACTTTTATGGAGGCAGAAAATTGTGAAATCAGACCTATTGTATATTTGTCCATTTGTGGTTGCCATTTTGGACAGTGACAATATGGAAAAAGTCTAAAATGAAGAGTAATAAATATGAAAAATATTAATTAGTTAATTAAAAAGGAAGTCAATGGATATTTCTATGGCCTTCTGAAAAGAAAGTTATTCCCATAAATGTACTATTTTTCTGATTTACTATTTATGTATGTATATTAACAGTTATATGAAACACTGTGTAATCTGTTCTAAGGCCACATAAAATATCTCATCTGTTTCTTATATATAATCATGCTACATAGTTTAGAAATTTATTCCCACTGTGTGTAACCTTTGTCATCTAGATTTAGTAAATGCTTAACAGGCATAGGCCAGGACCATGTGTGTTTTGCTTTAAGGGTATATAATCTATACTGAGACAGACCTCTGGGTAGCCCTTGAGAATATTCCTCCCATATGTCAATATCATGGTTTTTTTTCAGCATGCCTAATATATCATGTCATCTGCATGGTCACAATGAGACAATGGCAATGAGAACTCAGTGTTATAAGTATTGCTCCTAAAATTTTTCTTAGAATATAATACACTGTCTAGCTATTAAAATTCTATACAGGGATTACTGTTTCTAATAAAGCCACATCAGGAACCCCAGTTCAACAGAAGTTCAAGAAGTAAGGAATTTACATATTTCCCTGTCCACAATTGTAGGAGCCTATAAGATTAGAAAGTGAGCTGACATATGGGTCATTCCTCAGCCCATAAATCTCATCTGTGTCATCACAAAGAATATGAGAATGAAGAGACATTCTTTAGTTCTCAGGCATCAAACCATTTTTTTCTAACTTTATTGTCCTCACCTCTCTATAGTTACTAACTATTCTAAGTATACTGAGGGGAAGGCAACTGGCTTCTGCTTTCTGGATAGTGCACAAGTTAATTTATCATGCTTTATTAGGAATTCCTACTTGGAAAAAGCAAAAACACTCTTTTATAATAGTCTCAAGTAGATTAGAACTACCATTTATTTCACAGAGTGATCACAATCAAGAAAAATCAGAATTCTGGTCATTTATCTTTTCTAAAAGTGGTTGCTATATAATAACATGTAATATAATATTAAGAATTTAGAAGGCTATGAGACAGAAAATGTCTAAATAGGAATTGGGAGTAGATATAAAGGTACATTCTTGTTTAATAGTGTTTTATCTCAGTATTCAGGCAATGCTTTCATATAAAATGCTGAAACACTCATTAATCTCTTGATTAGTATTTAATGTATACATTAGTGGATTAAGACACTGGTCTTTTATCTCTAAGAAGTAGTTTTAAACTGACTTGACAATCAATTTAATTATACACTGCTAAAATTAAAAGTGGAAATAGGTTAGTTTCCCATAAGCAAAGCTCCACGAGTCACACAATTATTTCAAAACTATTTGTTCAGCATTTTCTTATTTTGTTTTTCATGAATTACATTATTTGAAACAAAGCATGCTTTTACCTCTACTGAAAAAAAGCCAGCACTCTAGTTTCATTTTCTGAATCAGAAATAGTTTTTGAAACTGGAAAACCATGAAGAATCCATATTTTCTACTCAAATAATGCCCATAATTTATAGGTGCAATGTTTCTGTCTAAAAATAAATAAGTAATTGACAAATTACCTAGTTGAAGTTTTGCCTCACTTTTAAAAATTCTTATGAGACTGTATATACTAGTATGTTATAAATCTGCCCTTATGTAAACTCTGACAGCAGATTTCTATATTATGCCATGTTTTTATTGTTGGTTGTGTCTATCTTCTTACTAATGTCTATTACATCCATATTTTAGCCTTTTAAGGTAAGATTTATTAAGGTAAGTTTTCAAAGGCTCATAATGGAAAATTAACCTTCATATTTAGAACTGAAATGAAATATTTCTATATCTAAGTTGTATTTTGAAAAGAAATAAGGAAACAAAGCAATCTGAATCCCATGCCTTCTTTCACTCTTGCAATGGCTCTGCCTAAGTCCTTTGCATTCTACAATGTCAAACACAAACCTCATCTTTTTTCTTGCAAAAGGTATTACTTTCCCATTCTGGCCTTTGATATTTTCCAGATTGTCTAAATAAAACATTTAAAACAAAACTGTTCAATTTCTTTTAAGGAGAGACAATGTTTACCCTTCCCCAAAGCCTTAAGATTGCCTGGACTGTAAGCACTGATAAGAAGTGGTAGAATGAAGCAATAGATGATGTAGTATCTTCAAAGACAATCTCTTCTTTTCCACTGAAAATACAAACCAAACTTAAGAATGGCAGTGGGAACATGGAGACATTATGGAAACAACTAGTTCAGAGATCTACAGAGTGAGGCTCTGAAAAGGAGTCGTTGATTCCAATCCACTCATGAGCCTACACATAGTCATTTAAGTTTATTTACACAGAAAGTAGTAAGAATAATTCCAGGGAGGTTTCAGAAATCAGAATGTAGTGAGCATTGAACTGAATACTAAGATATCCTATATAATAAAGAGGTGATATGCAAATTGACCATCACTCCAACACACAAAATGGCCACCCCCATGTGGTCAAAGATGGCCGCCCCCATGTGGACACAGGATGGCCGTTGGGAGGGACCAGGCCTGCAGGGGAGGGCAGTTAGGGGTGACCGGGCCAGCAGAGAAGGGCAGTTGGGGATGACCGGGCCAGCAGAGAAGGGCAGTTGGGGATGATCAGGCCTGCAGAGGAGGGCAGTTGGGGGGGACAAGGCCTTCAGGGGAGGGCAGTTGGAGAGGACAAGGCCTGCAGGGGAGGGCAGTTGGGGAGGACAAGACCTGCAGGGGAGGGCAGTTGGGGAGGACCAGGCCTGCAGGGGAGGGCAGTTAGGCGTAGATCGGGCTGGCAGGGGAGTGGTTAGGGGGTGATCAGGCTGGCAGGCAGAAGCAGTTAGGGGCAATCAGGCAGGCAGGCAGGCGAGTGGTTGGGAGCCAGCAGTCCTGGATTGTGAGAGGGATGTTCGACTGCCTAAATGGGCAGTCGGACATCCCTCGAGGGGTCCCAGGTTGGAGAGGGTGCAGGCTGGGCTGAGGACACACTCCACCCCCATGCGCGAATTTCGTGCACCGGTTCTCTAGTTCATAAATAAAAGGACTCCTGGTCAGTTTGACTCAGTTGGTTGGAGCATCATCCCATACACAGAAAGGTTGTGGGTTCAATTCCTGGTACGAGTACAGATGAGAGGCAACCCATCTGTTTCACTCTCTCATTGATGTTTCTCTCTCTCTCTTTCTCTTTTTCTTTCTCTCTCCCATCCCTTTCCCTTCATCTCTCTCTAAAATCAATAAAAAGCGTGTCCTTGGGTTAGAATTTTAAAAAATAAATAATAATAATAATAATAATAATAATAATAAACAAGAGGTAAGAGTCAACCATAAGATTACTTCAGTGAATTTTGCCAGATCAGGGAATCCTTTGTCAATTCAGTAAGTTGTTTTTATTTTGGTTATTTTGTAAGCCAAGGTTATACTTGTAACAGCTGTTTTTCCAGGGCATGTTAAAGGCCTTCTACAGGCAATGACAACAGATCTTATTTTGGAGTTAACCATCTAATTATAAAGTCCATGTAGATACCATTTTAAAAAACTGATACACTCTTCAGAACTTTAAGGCGAATTCTACAGAGAATCCTACATAGCCATATACTATAGATGGTGGTGTTGAAATTATTTTTAGCAATGAAAACACTCATTAAATGGAGCCATATATATGTGGTGTCCCAAACAAATGTATACATGCTTTGAATAATTATAAAGGCAATGATTAAAATACATTTCATTTTCAAAATGTAATAGAATCTATAGACATTGTATGTATACATTTCTCTCTAATATATTATAGATATTTATATATAAACTAGAGGCCCATTGCACGAAGATATTCGCACAATAGGCTTTCCTTCCCCTCGCTGCCGGCACCAGTTTTCTTCTGGCACCCGGGACCAGGCCTTTGGTCCGGCCGCAGGGGAGAAGCCAAGCCTCTTCAGTCTTCAGTCTTCAGTCTTCAGTCGGGCTGGAGCCTTCAGTCTTCGCTCTGCGCCTGCATATGCAAATTACCCACCATCTTTGTTGGGTTAATTTGCATAGTGACTCTGATTAGCTGGTGGGCATAGTGGAGTGACACCAATTTGCATGTTTCTCTTTTATTAGTGTAGATATGTATATTATCTCTCTAATATAATATATGTAATATATTAGAGAGAGAAAATATTTTCTTTAAAGACTCAAGATTCTGCGTGCTCAGCCTTACCTTGTCTTTTCCTTTGCTCAGGTGCCTATGGTTTCAGTGGCTTCTACAGACCTTCTAAAGTCATCAATAGACCTCCATTCAAGGTTCTAAGTAAAGTTATTCTGAGGATGTGAATAGGGCAGAGATTTACATGTGTTCCATGTAATTTTTCAGGCTTTGTGAAGACTTAAAAGAGATCAGTATAAAAAGGAAGCAATTTAGCAACTTGCCTGATACACAAAACATGGCAGATCATCTAGATTCAAATCCAGCTTTTTCTAGTTCCAAGACCAAGTTATTCCCACTAAACATATGCTAGGTGGACATAATTATAAATGCACATAATTAGTATTAGACATACCTTTCCAGCTAATTTCTTCAGTCAAAGCAGAAATTCACATTTTCTATTATGGTGCCAAAGTTTTAATTATATTTTTTCCAGTCAACAATATTCTAAAAAAAAACATATCATTTTACTAAATTAGCATTTTCTCAGTTAAGTTGGGATGGCTTTCCTTGAAAATAATATTATTTGAAGCACTTAGAATAAGTTAAGTTCTGAAACCACTTTGTTTGCTTAAATAGAAAATTATTTATTTTAGAGTTAATTAAAGTGCAAATTATTTTAAAATGAGTCTTTAGTTTATTTTGGAAAGTATGCAAAACTGAAAAGAATGTTTATATGTTATGTGAAAATCTTTGAAAGACTAGGAAATTAATTGAATCATGTTTGTAGTAATGCTATGTGTATAGGAGAGAGAAAGAGACATTAATTAATAGATAAGTGTATTACTTACTTATTGCTGTACAAAAAATTACCCCAAAACTTAGCTGCTTAAAAAAAAAAAAGAAGCCAGCTGATGCAACTCAGTGGTTGAGAGTCAACTTATGAGCCAGGAGGTCACAGTTCCATTCCCAGTCAGGCACATGCCTGGGTTGTGAGCTCCATCCCCGGGCGGGGGGGTGGGGGGGAGCGAGCATGCAGGAGGCAGCCAATCAATGATTCTCTCTCATAATTGATGTTTCTATCTCTCCCTATCCTTTCCTCTATCTGAAATTAAAAATAAAATACTGTGGTGCAGCCACTGTGGAAAATAGTATGTAGTATCTCCCCAAAATTAAAAATGGAACTGCTGTTTGACCCAGTGATCCCACTTCTGGGAATATATCCCAAGAATCCTGAAACACCAATCCAAAAGAATATATGCACCCCTATGTTCATAGCAACATTATTGGAAACAGACCAAGTGCCCATCAATAGATGAATGGATAAAAAAGTTGTGTTACATTTACAAAATGGAATACTATACAGCAGTTAAAAAGAAGGATCTCTTACCCTTTGAGACAGCATGATAAATCTGGAGAATATTATGCTAAGTGAAATAAGCCAGTCAGAGAAAGACAAATATCAAGTGATCTCACTTATATATGGAATTTAATGAACAAAATAAGCTGACAAACAAAATAGGCCCAGAGACATGGATGCATGGAACAGACTGACAGCTGTCAGTGGGGAGGGAATAGTGGGGACCAGAAGAGATTAACCAAATAACTTATACGCATATATGTATAGTCCATGGACAACAGCGGTATAGTGGAGTGTGGATTGGGTGGAAGGGGGCAAAGGGGAGGAAAATGGGGGACATCCATAAATATTGTCAAGAATAAAAGAAGAGAAAACAACTAATCGTATGTCTTACAAGTTCTCTGATGAGTATCTATTATGGAGACTAAGGGGGCGTTCTGGCTGGGATTACGTAATGTGATTCTATTGAGCAGATGGTGGTAGCTCAGACACCTAAATACCTTGTTGGTATTTGAAGATGGTCTTCCACAGTGTCTCTATAAGAAAGAATAAGTTCTGGGGATGACCCCGACCCTGTTTTTTTTTGTGT
>NW_005871168.1:3727392-3728623 GCF_000147115.1 Myotis lucifugus | reverse complement strand
TAAACGAATGAAATATGCTGATCTATAGTAACCCGCCCCAAAGAGTCATTTGGAAATCTCTTGACTACATCCATTTCTTTATATTTGCTAAGTCTCGAATGCATCCCCTACTTTCCTCCCAAAACCGGATCCATAGTTTAACAAATTCTGTGGTAAACATTTCTTTAAAGAACATTACTATTTAAAGCTAAGTATTTTTCATAAAGTTGATAAAAATAAAAGTGGCTTGTCTGTCCTTAGCACTTAAAGTAATGCTTTCAGCGATATCATTATTTTTTTTTCCCCCTCTGGATGGTGTAGCTTGATAACTCAAATTTATAAACTTGTAATTTTCTTTACCTTACTTGAACTTTCATATGACAATTTTTCTGACTTCATTCTTTTTAAAGTAATGTACATTATTCAGAAAGTATTGGGATATGCTTCAGTAATAAACAACCCCAAAATCTCTGTAGCTTATAACAGGGTTGTTTATTCCTCATTTATATCAAGTTGGTTCTTCGCACTTCAGGACCCAGGCTAATGGAGCAACTAGTCATTATGCCAGAGGAAGAAGAGAATTGACTGACATGCATTCTGCCTTTTAAGCTATTGCCCAGAAGTGGCCCATCCCACTTCCATTTACATTTATTGGCCAAAGCAAATCAGATGGTCAAGCCAAATTTCCATGGAGCAGGAAAGTATGATTTTTCCTCTATTGGCTGTCTGTATGTCCTCTTTGGAAAAGTGTTTATTCAGGTACTTTATCCCCTTTTTAATTGAATTGTTTGGGGTTTTTTGCTGTTTAGTAGTATGAATTTATACATTTTGGATATTAACCCCTTATCAATGTATCATTGGCAAATATGTTCTCTTATTTAGTAGATTATCTTTTCATTTTGTTAATGGTTTCCTTTGCTATGCAAAATCTTTTGATTTGATGTAGTCCAATTTGTTTAGTTTTCCTTTTGTTTCTCTTACCCAAAGAGATATAGCAGAAAAAATATTGGTAAGAGAAATGTCAGAGATTTTACTGCCTATGTTATCTTCTAGGATTTTTGTAGTTTGAGTCTTACATTTAAACCTTTAATCCATTTTGAGTTTATTCTTGTATATGATGCAAGAAGGCAGTCTAGTTTCAATTTTTTGCAGGTATTTGTCTTATTTTTCCAGCACCATTTATTGACTAGGCACTTTTTACCCCATTGTATGCTCTTGCATCTTTTGTCAAATATTAATTGACCATATAGGT
>NW_005871168.1:3692791-3715951 GCF_000147115.1 Myotis lucifugus | reverse complement strand
ATATCTTATCTAATAAGAGAGAAACATGCAAATTGACCATACCTCCACTACACTCAAAGCCATGCCCACAAGCCACACCCACCAGCCAATCAGAGTGACTATATGCAAATTAACCCAACCAAGATGGCGGCCGGCAGCCATGGAGCTGGAGCAAGCAGGAGGCTTGGTTGCCCCGGCGATGGAGGAAGCCAAGCTTCCTGCCTTCCCTGGCCGTTGTAGTCTCCACTCAAGGCAACAAAGTTTCAATTGTACAAGATAAATAAATCCCAGATACCTGCTTCCAGCCCGCTTCCACTGGGAGCTTGGGTGGCTGGGGGCTGTGGCCAGTCTGCAAACAGCCATCAGCCCCTCACCCAGGATGGCCACACCCTCATGGGTTGAGGGTCCCCACTGGAGGGCTTGGCCAGCCTGCAAACAGCCATCAGCCCCTCACCCAGGCTGGCCACACCCTCATGGGTTGAGGGTCCCCAGTGGGGGCCTTGGCTAGCCTGCAAACAGCCATCAGCCCCTCACTCAGACTGGCCAGGCACCCCAGCAGTACCCCCCACCCTGAAGGGGGTGTGGCCAGCCTGAAAATGGCCCTCAGCCACTCACCCAGGCTGGCCAGGCACCCCAGCGGGGACCCCCACCCTAAAGGGGCTGTGGCCAGCCTGCAAACAGCCATCAGCCCCTCACCCAGGCTGGCCAGGCACCCCAGAGGGACCCCCACCCTGATCCGGGACAGCTTTCAGGGCACACCAGCCGGCCCCCACCCATGCACCAGGCCTCTATCCTATATAATAAAAGGGCAATATGCAAATTGACCCTAACAGCAGAATGACTGGGAATGACTGGTGACTATGACACACACTGACCACCAGGGGGCAGATGCTCAATGCAGGAGCTGCCCCCTGGTGGTCAGTGTGCTCCCACAGGGGGAGCTCTGCTCAGCCACAAGCCAGGCTGCCAGCTGCCAGTACAGCGGTGGTGGTGGGAGCCTCTCCCACCTCCTCAACAGCACTAAGGATGTCCAACTGCAGCTTAGGCCTGCTCCCCGCTGGCAAGTGGACATCCCCCGAGGGGTCCCGAGCTGCCAGAGGGATGTCTGAGTGCCAGCTTAGGCCCAATCCCCCAGGGAGTGGGCCTAAGCCAGCAGGTGGACATCTCCCGAGGGGTCCCAGACTGCAAGAGGGCACAGGCAGGCTGAGGGACCCCTCTGAGTGCACAAATTTTTGTGCACCGGGCCTCTAGTCCTATATAATAAAAGCCCAGTGACCGAATGGTGGGATGACCAAAACGACCAACCAGTTGCTATGACGCACACTGATCACCAGGGGGGTAGACCCTCAACACAGGAGCTGCCCCCTGGTGGTCAGTGAGCTACCACAGTGGGAGCACCGCTCAGCTAACCGGGATGAGTGGCTGCTCCCACTGTGAACCCCAGGCCAATGGGCAGGAACCCAAGTTGCTATTGTCACCTTCTTGCCCCAGGCTCCTCCTCCTCACTCCTGCCTCCTACTCTGGACGCCTGCAGGCCACACAGCATTGTTGCTGCCAGGTTCACAGAGCTGACCCTGGAGGCTGGGAGGTGGGTTCCTGGCCGCTGTGGGACTGAGGCCTACTCTGCTGCCTCTCAGTGCTATTGTCCCTGGGCTCAGCCCCAACTGGGTCCCCTGGAGAAGTGAGTGCTCTGGCTCCACGGAAGATTCTGGACCAGGGAGCAGCCGCTCAGAGGGCTGGTCCACAGCCCCTCAGCTGACCTGGATGAGAGGCACGCCCACAGTGGGCTGATCCCCACAGGCCACGCCCCCCACCAGTGCATGAATCCCAGGCACTGGGCCTCTAGTATGCATATAAGTTTCCCAGTTAATCTCTCCCTATTTCCCCACCTTCACCTAATCAATTTGGGTTCTTGTTTTTCACCTAAAAAATGGTTTAATAATATTTATTCCTTGTCTTTTTCTCTCTGTATCTATCTATCATCTATATGTGTCTGTGCGTGCATTACTTGACCATATATATATATATATATATATATATATATATATATATGTTTTGAGAATTTTTTATACCTTTTACCTTTCAATAGAAGCTCCTATTAGACTAGAAAGAGACAACAAGAGCCCTATTTAGAAATCTTAACAGACACATCACAGAATATCTGTAAAATTCAGGAAATAGTGCCATTAAATTTCATTACTAGGATCCCAAAAGGACAAATTAACATTTTTTTAGGCAATTTAATGCTTTCTGGAGGAGTTCAGTTTTCTTAGTGGAATGCACTGAAAGAAAATGCTGAAAAGACTTTCAGTTAAATAAAAATTGTATCCTGCAGAACTGTCCTGGGGGCACCACCCAATCTGGTTGGGCACGCTAGTATCACTACCTTTGATTCATTGTCCCTAGAAAGCTTTGAAGGATTTCTTTGGCTGTAAAATCATTGTCCTGGGACCTGGATAAAATTCCACATAATAACTTAGACAAGAGCAAGTCCATTTGTTCATTACGTAATTGTGTGCTACTAAAGGGCTACAAAAATATTCTATTGATCTTTGTACTCCCAAAGTCTAGCAGGTTAGCTGGCTGAGAATATGCTCTTACAAGTTGTTTGTATAATGAATGCATTAATTAATGAATATAGACATGAAAGTTTTCTTTTTCATCACATTAGTTAAAATATAGACATGGCCTTGGTTATAGATATGATAAACTATATTCACCATTAATTAATCAATTTGTTGAAATTTATAGTAATGAAGCCATTTACCATGAATAAGCTACACAGATATGCACTTTTATCTTCTTGTGTACTTTCTTAGCATTTGGTTAAGTACAATTCCTTTTGTCTCCTTTCACATGATAAAAATTGTTACATTTTGCTACTTATTAGTCACTAAAAGCAGAATTCTCATCATCCTCTGAATCAAGAAAAATGTGGCATTCAATGTTTTAGTGCTATTTGCACAAAGTCTCTAGTCTCTCTCAGAACTCTCAAAATTCATTACTCTCTCATGTGTTAGAGTCTCATATCAGGGAGAACTCCTCTCTGTGTTCTTACTTTGATCCTGCTTGTGAAATCTTGCCTGAAATTTTTTGCTTTCACACTGCCAATACTGTCCCATCAGTCCTTTAAAATGAATCTTATATCAGGTCTCTTTCATAAAACTACATGAGACTAAAACGTAACTCTGCCCAGACAACATAAATTAAATTAGCATGACTGATCCTGTTCCAATCATGTAAATTAGTGTTTCTAAATGTTTGTGGATTAAGATACCTTGCAAAGATTATATCTGGGTAAATACCTTAAATAGAAGTGTTCATATTCATCAAAAATTAGATAGATAAAGAGATCTTTAGTCTAAGGATTTGAATTATGTTATTTCAATGTTTCAAGTGCTAGTTTTATTTAAATATAAAGCAAGTATGCTCAATTAATATTTGACAAAGGAGCCAAGAACATACTATGGAGTCAAGACAGTCTCTTCAATAAATGGTGTTGGGAAATTGGACAGATACATGCAAAAAATGAAACTACACCACCAACTTGAACCATACACAAAAATAAACTCAAAATGGATAGAGGATTTAAACGTAAGACAGGAAACCATAAAAATATTAGAGGAATCCACAGGCAGCAAAATCTCAGACATATGCCAAAGCAATATCTTCACCGATACAGCTCCTAGGGCAATGGAAACTAAAGAGAAAATAAACAAATGGAACTACAGCAAAATAAAAAGCTTCTGTACAGAAAAAGAAACCATCAACAAAACAACAAGAATGCCCACTGCATGGGAAAACATATTTGCCAATGTTATCACCAATAAGTATTTAATCTCCAACATTTACAGGGAACTTATACAGCTTAATAAAAGAAAGATAAACAACCCAATCAAACAATGGGCAACGGACCTAAATAGATACTTTTCGAAAGAGGACATAAGGAAGGCCAAGAGACATATGAAAGCATGCTCAAAGTCACTAATCATCTGAGATATGCAAATCAAAATGACAATGCAGTACTGTCTCACACCTGTCAGAATGGCTATCATCAACAAATCAACAAACGACAAGTGCTGGCGAGGATGCGGAGAAAAAGGAGGGAATGCAGACTGGTGCAGCCACTGTGGAGAACAGTATGGAGTTTCCTCAAAAACTAAAAATGGAACTCCCATTTGACCCAGTGATCCCACTTCGAGGTATATATCCCAAGAAACTAGAAACACCAATCAGAATGGACATATAGACCCCTGTGTTCATAGCAGCACAATTTACTATAGCTAAGATTTGGAAACAGCCTAAGTGCCCATCAGCAGATGAGTGGATTAAATATAAAGCAAGTAGAATGTGGAATTTGGGAGGTTAAATTACATGTTTTTATGGTTTCACTCTTGGAAAAACTGGGGTATTTTTCTAAAACAGTACCTCCCATTTCCATGCAAAAAAATATAGCTGAAAAATAATTTCTAAATAAAGATTTAAAATATTGGCAACTGATATTATTTACTATAAATAAATTAGTATTTGTTATATTAAGGGCATAATTTTATTAAATTTACATTAATTTGTTATTTTATAGTGTTCCATTTTGACTGTTTCTCTTATGAGAAAATAAATTAAGATAATATGTCCATTTCCTTTCTCATCTCAGCAGGAGTGAGGGCTTCTCAGACCTATTTAATCAGAATCTCTTATTGAGTCCTGTTATGTATAGACACTGTCCTGGGAGCTTGACACGTTTTGTATGTAGAGTCTGATTGAGTCGTTAAGAGCATGGATTCCAGAATCCAAATCCCTGGGCTCCACAATTTAATAATTGTATACCTCTGGGAAAATTTGGTGATATAACTAAACTATAATAGAACCTACTTCATAATTCTGCTGTAACAATATAAAGAAAGAATTTAGAAAAATTTCTGCACATAGAAAGCACTTACTAAACATTAGCTAATGTAAACATTCACAATAACCTGATAAGTTTTCTTTTTTTTGTTATTTTATAGATGAGGAAATTGAAACAAAGATTAAATGACTTGCCCATTGTCACACAACTAAGATATGATAAAGTCAGAATGTGAAACCAGCAACTGTTTGTGCTTTCAGACAATAAACTAGACCGACCACCTCATAATAATCTAGAAATGTTAAAGTTAGCAGGTTTTGCTTCTGGAGTCCGCTAATGCAATTAAGTTAATCATGTTTTAGAGTTCAGGCTTCCAAAGTGAAAAGCACTGAAATTCTTTATATTAATGTGGAAATTAAAATAAGATGGGGAACTATTATGGCAGCAAATTTCTCTTCTGTAGTAATAAAACAAATTCCCAGAGTTTAGCCGAGAACCAGAATTGAAATTTCCTTCATGAAAATCTTCATTTAGTGGACTCTCCAGAGATACCTGTTGCTCCAGATAAAAAGCTTGAGAGAACTTTTTTTCCCATTGAAATAAGTAATATTTGTGAATTAAAGGGTATTTCAGTTGCACATACTCTCTTTGCCACTGAGTGACCCATGTGGAATGTATTAGAACATCGAGGTTAAGCTGGTTTGGGCCACAGTTCCTACCATTTCCCAATGAGAAAATTTTTAGTTAAGAATAAAATTGGATACTTACCTCGCAGGGGAGATATGGTGATCATGAAGAATGAAATTGGCTGGTTTGTACATGGTGCTAAAACAAAGTGTAGTTAAATGTTCAGTTTTGTTTGGTTCCAGATTGCTATCCTTTCATATATAAACTGCTTCCTAACCAGCTTATTTGCATATCTTCTAAGTAGAAAAAAAAGGTAATCTGTAGATAAATAAAAGTAGAATTCACTATTGGTCAATTGATAAATAGATCGTACAACAACAAATTACTCATAATTACTCACAAACCACCACAATTGAAAACATCAGAAAATATCATTTACCTTGTAACAATTCTGCTTTCTGCCTAAGCACCAAATATCTTAAACCCTTTTGTTTTTAACATGTCCATTTACAATTCTTCTGCAGTCACTGTTTACAGATAAACAGTTTTTTAAATCAGAGTAAGCTAGAGGCATTTCCCCAATTTGTATACAAAGTATTCCTGATGGCCTCATCAAACGTCAACCGTATGACAGTAGAATAATACATTTCATGAGATACAGGAGATTTCATTCCAAGAGCATACCTCTCTCCAGAACACACAAGCAAGTGCGCAGTGGCAAAGAGGGATGGAAGTGAGAAAGTGTTTGGGGCCAGCTGAGAGTAACACCCTTTGGGCAGGCAAGAAGTCAACTAACAGGAATATCTACCGGAATGAGCTGGGATTTGGGATTTAGAATCACATTATGAGGCTCAGAACCCTTTTCTTTTGTCCACCATGAACATTTCTGCATGTGGTTTCAGCTTCGTGCATTAATCTAACACTCTGTAAGATACTCTCTTTGTTTTAAGAAAACTCATCTTCATCAATTAGATTATCATATAGTGAATTTATAATGCGTCCAATATTACAAAATTCACTAGGTGTTATGCTTGTAAAAATACAACTTTCCTTCTTCACTCTTTAGGTTTCTACTTTCCACTCACTTATACTTGTGATTTGTTTAAACTTTAATGAATATTATAAATGCATTAGTAGAAAAAGATCTCCTTTGGACAATATGTGGCTTTTCTTAAAAATTTGCAGTACAGTATTTTGGTGGATTGGCTCATTTAAATTTAGTAAATCTCCAAATAGAAATGTTGTTTAAATCATAAGAACAATTAGATATCTTAGCTGTGGAATTTCTTTTTAATATCTTCTTGAATGAGATAAATCATTTTATAAAAGGGGAGGTAATATTTTAAATATAGTTACTTAAATACCTTCCAATTAGTTTCCCTCCTCTGAGATATAACTGACACATAACATTAAAAATTTAAATTATACATTAAGATAAACTATTTATTTGATACATTTATATATTGCAAAGTAATTACCTTTGAATTGTAACTAAGTTACATTGAGGTTAGCTTTCTACTGAATGTTTTTTTTTTTGTATACATATAATATTGAATAATAATAGAAAAATAAAATTCACATTTTACCCAAACTTCTCATTTAAGAAAACATTAATAGACCCTTAAAATAGCTTTAACAAGAATAAATGATCAATATAAATGAGGTAGTTGTTAATATAGTATTAAGGTCTTGTTTTTAACAGTAATATATTTTATCCTTTATAGTATTTTATGTGACACACATTTTCTTGATGTTACATCAAATTTTCCCATTCTTTCCCAATGTCATGAAGAAACTATCCTTTCCACACTGTCACACGAACTAGATTTCTATCAAATGAGCCATAGAACCAGCTCCTTCTTCAAGGCATGGCCTGAAACTTCAGCCAGGCAGTTTGCACCAACAGTTGAAGGTCTCCTTTGTGTTTGCCAGCACCACTGTGTCAGCTTTCTTGTGTTGGCAGCTTGGGCTTTTCGGAGGAAAGCCCCAAAGAAAGTTGTTACCAGCATATATTCTACAGTTCACAGACTTTCAAAAAGGACACATTAAAACAGTTAGAATCCCCAGGGCAAATGAGGAGATTAAGTAGCCTTCTCCCTAACAGAAGCCCCAATCAGACAAAGCTTTGCATTGTGTATTCAGTACACTATCTCTTTCCAGCACTGAACTTTACTATTGTGCTCGAAGATTTGAGTTTACAAAGTATTTGGGGGGCTTTGCATAATGGTTCACTGGCACCACCATTGACAGCCATCTGAGTGTGGGAATTTTTTCAAAAGACACGATGCCCACCAAATCACTGGCCTATTGTACGAATGCAATGGCAGCATCTTAGCATGGAAGGGAGGTCTGGAGGAGCCCACACCAATATCTTTAGGAGCCTCATTTGTCACAAGAATACAAATTAAGGAAAGCAAGAGAAAAAAAATTCTATCAGGAAAAATGTGTACTTTAACAGCCATATTACAGAGTAACGTGTGCCTATCTAATTATAAGAGGTGCGTGAGTTTTTTATAAGACTTCTGGGACTCTGTAAATTGATTTTTTATGATGGAAATCTTCAATTGTCCTGTTTTTAAAGTGTTCGTGTAAGGTGAAGTATGTGTCTTCAAGCCTGAGATTTAGATGCATGCACCAAACTGGGCCCTTGGTTTAATTTGCCATATGAGGAAGCTTTGCTCTTCGGAGGTGGTACATTAAAATACATCCCAAGGTAAACTGTGGGTTCATGGTCAATATTCTAGAAAAGGTTAAGAAAAAATGCAATATTTAAATAAACATACATCCTTCATTGCTCTAACCAACTGGGATGAAACTGTACTTATTTGGGTCAGAGGATTTTTCATCTAAAGCAATACGCCACCTTGAAAACATGAAAGCTGTATGAGTCAGCATCACTGTGACCTTTCCGGGTGTTTACATAGCACTAACTCATTTCATAGAAGGATCAGACATGTTGCAATAGGCATTAACAGCAGTAATACTTTATGCAAATGTTGTTTTTCATATCTAGTGTCCATTGCTATATATTTTTATGCTTAGTCTTTAAACCTGATTTAAACATATATAATTTAAGGCAGGATTTAAAATTTCAAGAAATCACATTAGGAACTAAGAAATATTCTATCTTTTTTAATTGAAAATATATGATGTCATTCTTTTTAGATTTTGTAGCATATATGTTAGAATATTTAAACTTTGAGTAACTGCAACAAGATGCTTTATCATCTGAAAAACGTGAGGAGCTAGCTCTCAATTTCTCACTACAATACAATAACATGGTAAAGTAGCCTAATCAACGTTAATATTAAGAAATAAAAAGCTAGGGGAAAAATGAAAAAAGCTTCTTGAAAATAAATTTTTCTTAGGAATGGTTTTCTACATGATGATTTTAACAATATGTGTGAAACACCCACAATTTCTAATTTGTTTTCCATTTTAAGCAAGCACATAATGTCAGCTTTGTGGCACTTTTATGAGCTTATCACTGATATGATCATCTTATGTTCATGTTCTAATTTATCTATGATTTGACACAGTGACCACATCATTAAAAATAATCATAACCAGGCCTGTTCCTGGGTAGGTTTTCCATAATGTGTTTACATGGACATAATGAAACTTACCTTGTGATCATTGAATTCAAGTAATAGACTCTAACTTACAGTTTTGGCCATGTTTTAAACTCTGGTGCCTTGAAAAATATACTGCCACCTTATTGATATGAATATCTTTGCAAAATTACATTAAGATTAATTTAGGCACTTGATAGAAATTTAGGTTAAATTTTTGGTGATGTTTAATTTTACACCAGATCACAAAACAACAAGTGGATATTGAATACATTTCATTAAAAATATGCAGCTCCATAGAGAATTATTGAGGAGCATTTTTCTCCGTTTGCCCTATCATACACACAGTGCTTGTTTAATCGCTTTCTAAATTGACAGTAGAGTGGTCTAATATGCTAATTAGAACAAATATCCTTCTGGACTTCCTTCCAGACGACCTTCCAGATGAAGCCGGGGCTACAAGGGAAACCCGGGTCCCGGGTGCCTGCCAGCAGCTTGAGGGAAGCCAGGTCCTGGGTGTCTGCTGGTAGCCAAAGGGAAGCTCAGATCCCAGGTGCCTGCCAGCAGCCGAAGGGAAGCCCAGGTCCCGGGTGCTGGAGGGAAGCCTGGGTCCCAGGTGGCAGAGGGAAGCCAGTGCCAGCAGCTGGGGGAAGGAAAGCCTACTCTTGCACGAATTTCATGTATCAGGCCTCTAATATGCATATAAGTTATTTGGTTGATCTCTTCCCATCCCCTCCTTCCCTCTGAGATTCCACAGCCTGTTTCTATGTCTCTGGATCCATTTTGTTCAGTTTATTTTGTTCATTAGATTCCACATATGAGTGACATCATGTGATACTTATCTTTTTCTGACTGGCTTATTTCACTTAGCATCATACTCTCAAGGTCCCTCCAATACTGTCTCAAAGAGTAACAGATCGTTCTTTTTTACAGTCCCATAGTATTCCATGGTGTAAATGTACCACAGCTTTTTTATCCACTTGTCTACTGATGGGCACTTGGGCTGTTTCCAGATCTTAGCAATTGTAAATTGTACTGCTATAAACACAGGGGTGCATGTATTCTTTCTGATTGGTGTTTTGGATTTCTTAGGATGTATTCCTAGAAGTGGGCTTACTAGGTCAAATGGCAGTTCCATTTTTAATTTTTTGAGGAAATTCCATCTGTTTTCTACAGTGGCTGCACCAGTCTGCATTCCCTCCAGCAGTGTACTAGGATTCCTAAAGAAAATGTGACTTTTTAAAAGTATGGATAAGATCAAAGTATTTGTAATAAATACTTTTATTATGTGCTTCAGTATTGTGATATTTGACACAGTAGGTCATTATCAGTAACCTCCAGGTCAAATGTCATTTTCTCATTTTTTCTACCTAATATTAATTTAATGTATATACAATCTCAACCCATGTAATAATGTGAGATCACAGTTTTATTTAGGTTATATATTGTGTGTTTCTACCCATGATTTCTAAAATTATTTCTAACTCAGTGAGTTTGCAGTTTGATGAATGTGTAAACTCAACAAAATATGAAAAGACAAAATGGCAAAGAGTAGGAGGAAATGTGAAGTAGAGATGAAAACACCTAGATTTTAGGTCTACTTATGTTATATATTAAATAGTTGATCTTGAATTTAACTTCACAGATTAAAAACATATATATTCTTTAAAATAATGAATCAACTCTGTCTACCATCCAGGATTTCTCTTAAGATTAAATATGATGATGTATAGGAAAGCTTTATAAGCTAACTAGAGGCCTGGTGCACGAATTCATGCATGGGTGGGGTCCCTTTGCCTGGTCAGTGATCGGGGCTAATTGGGGGTGTCTCCTGCCCTGATCAGGGCCTGGGGCCGATCGGGATGGGTCAGCTGGGGGGAGAGGCCTCGGGAGGTTGGCTGGCTGAGGAAGGTTGGATGTAGGAGAGCACTGACCACCAGGGGGCAGCTCCTGCATTGAGCGTCTGTCCCCTGGTGGTCAGCACACATCATAGCGACCGGTCGACAGGTCATTCAGTCATTCGGTCATTCGGTCATGCGGTTGTTAGGTCACTTAGGATTTTATAGATAGATAGGTAGATAGATAGATAGATAGATAGATAGATAGATAGATAGATACTAGTTTTACAAGAATACACTATTATTTATTTGAGATGATATTTACCTTATATTTTTACTCCTACTTTTGAGTGTCCCATGTTTCCTAATGTACCATGTAATAATTGACTACAGGGACTATTATGCCTTGAAACTCTAGGGGCAGTAGTGCATGGTGGGACATCCCATTGCCCTCTGTTGGTTGGGATGTGTGAAATCCATGTGCAATTCTAACTTTTGTTGTTAATCTTCCAGAATAAGGTTTTCAAACTCAAGTACTGAAGCCCTTAGAATGTTCAGATTGGCAAAAAAAAAGTCTGCTGTATATTTTAATTTTATTTAAAGGAGAGTGCATGCTGTAGCCACTACAAGGTTCCACCCACAAACACTGAACAGTCCTACTTATGTGCAAGAGTAGTTTTTACAATTCAGTAACACCTCAATACTTTACTCACATTCAATTAACATTTTAAATTGAGAAGTTAACATGCTAGCACTCATATGCATTTAGAGTTCATATGTTTAGATCCAATATGTTGGTGTGTCACAAGTATATAATACAAGCCAGTTATGACAGAAAGTCACAAAACTCTATTTTACTTTATTTTAGTCCCTTTCTTGTGAGTTTTAACTAAATGCATTATATCATAATCCTCTACCTTCTGATTTTATTTTTATAATTATTTTTCTATCTTCATACAATTTTTAGAATCCTGGCTTAGGAATAACATTAAAAATAATCTATTCTAGAACTCTATGTAAATATTTCTCTCTACAATATTATCTAATAAAAGTCCTTCAAACTCTGCTTGAATGTCTCATAACAAAGAAGTTACTGTCTCTTAATTGCAGTCTATTCTAGTGTGGAGATTCTTAACTGCTTGATTCTTCTTTCATATATTTAACAAATTCATCTTTCTAGAAATGAGGGCCATTTTTGCTTTTATTTTTCCATCTAATGCAACACATAGTATTGGCATTACTCCAGTAGATGCCATATGTGTTGTTCTTCTTCCACTCATTTAATATATCCTTTGACTCCATTTATGAAAGGATATGGCATTAAATATCACACCATATTACAGATGTTCCATGGGGTAATTACTCTTTTAGATGTGGAATTTGCCAATTTATATAGTATTTTCATTACAAATTTGACTTTCCCCACTCTGATATAATTAATGAAGACAACTAATACACTGCTAAGTTTTACATTCATGTGGAAAAATTTGGTTTCTTATTATTCTTAAGTCTTTTTTTCTTCCTGTCATGAGTAAAATGGTTTGCATTTAATGGTAGCTTGGTAAATTATATGTAAAATAATAGATTAAGTAAAATAACATAATTTGCACATACTTACACATACATCATATATGTATATATGTGACCCTGCATTTACTTATTTGTTTAGTTACATGCTTGTATAGTCCATTCATAATTCTAAGCAATTTATATGTATTAAATCGTTTATTCCTTATAACAGCCCAATCAGATAGGTGTTGTTATCCAGTTTTTACAGATGGGAAACTAAAGCACAAAGAGGTTATATTATTCAAGTCCACATAGCTAGTGAATGGCAGTTTTGGCCACTGACCATCAGTTCTAAAGTCCCAGGTTTTAACCTTTACTGTGCTACCTCTCCTTGGATATAAATCTCAAATATCAGTTGTCCAAATCTCCCTCTCCATTTCTAGTATTATGCATTTATGTTCTTACATTGTAAGACAATCAGCGAAAAAAGTTTTTGCCTTGTTCTAAATACTGTGATGCATAGTGAAACACAATGGAGTTAAGATACCAATTTCTATTTCTCGATAGCTTTAGGATTCTTTCAGAACTCTTTCCTGACTCTGAAATTGTTTTTCATATTTATCTGAAATGTCTTTTAGATACAGAGTCTATGTGTCCTAGAACGTCCCCTCCACTCCTACCCGAGGCACTGCCATTTCCGTCCTCCTGGCTGCCACAAACTCCTATTAGCTTCTATGACACCAGAAAACTGCCTCAGCCATTCCTCTTTGAGTAATTTTATGTACCTTATCACAAATTTTAAAAATACATATTGTATTACCAATTTACATGTAAACATTTTACCCTTCCCTTTATTAGTATGCCCATATTTATGGAATTATTAAAGTTTATTTTCCTTCAAAGGCATACTTATGCATGGAACTATTAGCTCATGTCAGAGCTCTAAAGGTTAGCATATAACAGTGAACCCTTGTTACATTTTTAGCTTTTCACCAGGGCAAATTTTTGCTGTATGAATATTGGACATGGCATGACGGTTTTAAATATGGCCATGCTACCAAATGTAAAGTTGACAGGGAATCTTATTAAAATATAAATTAAAAAAACATGATGAGGAATCATGTCAATCCAGAGTAACTTCTTCCTTGATTACCAATGAACTCTTAAAATGTTACAGAAATTTCTGTGAATAGTTCTTCTATGTTAGCATTGTCTACCTGATATTTGAAGGATAAAAAAAATCTATTTTATCATATGCATTTTTAATTTTAATACAATATACTAAATAAAATAGAAAAGAATGTTTTTTAAACTATTGATTTCTTGTATCCTTATAACAGAAAACACTCTTATTTTTATTTGGACTAGCAGACCTTTGCAGTGGGTAATGAGCAAAATGGAAAAGTGTGTGTTTTTTTCCATGTCAACTTAAAATAAAACAACATATGTTTTCAAGTTCATAAACTAAGCTTAACTTGCTAAACTATATTTAGAAAAGCATTTATGTACATGGAATCACCTTTTCTAATTGTATATGATTTTTATTTAGCAATATCAGTGTTGAGAACCAAGATAATTTGAAATAGGCTAAAGATGGTAGCTAGATGCAGCGACAGAAAACTCCCTCAGCTCCAAGGTGCTTGATTTGTAAGTTGTTCAAAGTATGAGGAAAAGAAAAGAAAATTGTAGAACTTTTTTAATATTTCTAAACTAATAAGAATCTCTAGAAATATAGCTCTATTTTTGTGGCGATATTTTCACATAACACTTTGATCTACTTCAGAGAATAGAAATATTCACATTATCCTTATGCTTATTGCTCCCTTGTCTCTAAGAAGTAACCTTCTCAGAAAGGAAAGAGCTCAATGGCAAAATGGCCCCTGCAGCAGGCCCTTGTTGAGCATCATCCTGATCTAACCAGGGAGCAAACATATTGTCATACTCACTGTCTTCCTCTCATTTTGGGTTGATCTTCCTTTGCAAAGCATTAAAAGAATGAACGTGCCCAAACGTGGTTAGACTACATAAAGTGAACACTGTTTTTGAATGCTTAGGACTGCACTCTCTGATCTCCCTTCTATAGAGCTCTCCAGACAGTGGTAGCATGAACTGAGATCATATAGTTTTTTAAATCTATATTCTTCCTGAATATTATCATGTTCTTTCAGTAGTGTTTATAACCTCATCCTGTATCAAAGTTTGCATGGTAGATGAAGGACCTCTATGTCACTGCCCTAAGGACACATCTCCAGATAATTAGAAAATGCATCTATAGAGGTTCTGAGACTGGGATTTTAAGATTTCATGTGTTATTATTCGTGATGTCTCATGTATCCATTTAGAGCTTTCCCACAGTTCTGAGTCTCAGCAACATTTCTATGGTCCAGCCCCCATAAACATATAGCCCCATCCAACTAGGAAATTTAACACTAAAAAAATAATGTTTATCATTTTATAATATCTTATACACTTATTTTTATAACATTGCTTTTAATTAAATAGAAGATACTATGAATGTAAGCATTAATAATTTTAAATTTACCCTAAAACTAATTGAGCTCTTTTTTCTTCAAACAGAACTAATAATCAGATAACTTGTTTAGAGTCTGAGTGTTATATTGCTGCCCAGTTACCCCAATTCCATTATTTAGATGACTACTGCAGCAGTATTTTAGGTTCATTATTTTGTCAGGTTTTAATAGACTGTGAAGTAATGTAATCAATTAATCAGCATTCACTTGTTATCACAAGCCTCATCCTTCTTTATGAATTCATCAAATTTGGTTGTAGTACATAGAGTTCACTGAATTAACAAATTCATCTAGTAATATCCAAGGCACATTTAGGCAAATCTTGCATTATAGTTAACTTGAATGTATGGGTAAAATCAAGTGTTTCTTTAATAATAACTGCATGTTTTCATAGGAGAAAATAGAAAAAAAAAGGTTAGCAGTATAATTCAGTTAAATATAGGTTATTGTATTTATAACAATGTTTGTTAATTCTTTTATTCCTAATAAACTGATTTCAAATGGATATCAGTACATAAAAATTTTATCCTGTGGCTCAAGCCAACAGTACTTGGCAACACTGAGCTATGACGAATGCTTCACATCCATATCCCAAAACTTTAAATATTTACAGGAGCCAGGCAAAAATATAACTGAGTGAAACTGACAAAGTCTAAAACAAAATGTCTAAAACTGTGGCATACTTGATTGAACATGAACCATCTAAACAGTGCAACTGCAACTCAGTTCTTACCAACAGTCCAAAGAAGAAATGTGGGCCAATTGTGGCCATATTATTTCCAACGTATTTGTTTTTAAATGTTGACTAGAAATGACTTTTTAAAAAAAATTATGAACACCAAATGCACATATACTTTGGCTTAATTCTTCCCTTGGTCAACAAGCTGAGCCAATGCAAAAGAGTTTCTATGACATATCTAAGATAAGTATGTCAAAGTGTCATAGTAAGAGCTTTTTAACTAATTATGTCCCAAAAGTTTTATGAAATTCAGAGAGCAGAGATAATTAAAATCAAAATATCTTAGTCCATTAAGGTTGCTGTAACAGAATACAATAGACGGGTGGTTTATAAACAACAAATGTATTTCACATTGTTCTAGAGTCGGGAAAGTCTAATATAAAGACACCAAATGATTCAGTGTCTTTGAGGGTAAGTTTCCTGATTCATAAACAGCCACCTTCTCCCCATGTGCTCCCATGGTGGAAAAGACAAGGCAGTTCTTTGGTTAGCTTTTATGAAGCCACTAATCCCATTCATGAGGGTTTTGTCCTCATGACCTAATTACCTCTCAATGGCCCCAATTTCTAATATTCTCACAGTGGGGCTTAGGATTCCAACATGTGAATTTGGAGGACCGCACACAGTCTATAGCTCTGAATGTATCAAAATGAAAAATTAGTATATTCCTGAAGAAAATGTATATATTTATTTGTAATTAAATCATTATTGTTGGAAGTAGTACATATGTCTCATTTTTCCCCATTGACCCCTTCTAGACCACCCCGCTCCCCACCCCAGGCAAGGCCTTCACCATTCTATTGTCTGTGTCCATTGGTTGTGCATTTATGCATACAAGTTCTTTGACTAGTCTCTTCCCACCCACGCACCCAACTTTACTTTCCCTCTGAGATTCTACAGTCTGTTCCATGCTTCCATGTCTCTGAATCTATTTTGTTCACCAGTTTATTTTGTTCATTAGATTCCACATATGAGTGAGATCATATGATACTTGTCTTTCACTGACTGGCTTATTTCACTTAGCCTAATACTCTCCAAGTCCCTCCATGTTGTCTCAAACAGTAAGAGATTCTTCTTTTTTACTGCTGCATAGTATTCCATGGTGTAACTATACCACAGCTTTTTTTATCCACTTATCTACTGATGGGCATTTAGGCAATTTCCAGATCTTAGCTATTGTAAATTGTGCTTCTATGAACATAGGGGTATATATATCTCTACACTAATAAAAGACAAAGATGCTAATTGACCATACCTTCAGTGCACCCATCAGCCAATCAAAAGAGTATGCAAATTAACCCAACAAAGATGGCTGTTAAATTTGCATACTGCAGGCGGGGCGGGAAAGAGCGATCTGCTGCCAACCCTGCCGCCATCCGGGCCTCCCTGTGCGACCCAGGGCCGCGGGGCGGGACAGCAGCGATCCACCACCCGCCCCACCACCATCCGGGCCTCCCAGGAGGGCCTGCTCCTGGGTTGCCATGGCGATCCGCGCGTAGGAAAGCACGGCCTGCAGGCATCCCCCAGCAGGGCTTGCTCGCAGATCACTGCAGCGATCAGTGAGCAGGAAAGCTGTGCCTGCAGGCAGCCCCCAGCAAGCAGCACCCAGGAGGGCTTGTTCCTGGGTCGCCATGGCGATCTGGTGATCCGTGAGCAGGAAAGTGCAGCCTGCAGGCAGCACCCCACCCTGGCCATAGCTCAAGGGAGAGAACAACACACAGTGGAGGCCAGGAGCCTGAGAGATCAACACAGAGGGGCGCCTGCTCCAAGCCTCCATGGTGTGGCTGGGGGCAGGACCCCAGCAGACACACACACACACACTCACACACACACACACACACACACACGGGGCGCCTGCTCTGAGCCTCCTACGCAGTTGGGGGCAGGCCCCCAGCGGGGACACACACTCACACACTCACACACAAACACACACAGTGCCTGCTCCGAGCCTCTGGCGTGGCTGGGGGCAGGCCCCCAGCGGGGACACACACACACACACACACACACACGGGATGCCTGCTCCGAGCCTCTGCTGCCAGACTGTGGCCATCAGTAGGACATCCACTGAGGGCTCCCGGACTGTGAGAGGGGCAGGCTGGGCTGAGGGAACCCCCACACCCCAGTGCACAAATTTTGTGCACCGGGCCATATATCCTATCTAATAATAGACAAACATGGTAATTAACCATACCTCCGACACGCTTCCCATTGGCTAATCAGGGCGATATGCAAATTAACTGCCAACCAAGATGGCGGCCGGTAGCCAGGCAGCTGAAGCAAACAGGAGGCTTGCTTGCTCCAGTGATGGAGAAAGCCAAGTTTCCCCGCCTGCCGCTGCCGGCCTCTGAGCTGCACTCTAAGAAACAATGTTGCAATTATAGAAGCTAAACAAACCCCAGAAACCTGCTTTCAGCCAGCTGGGCCTCAGAGCTGGAGCTGCAACAGTGTTTCAATTATAGAAGCCAAACAAACCCAGATACCTGCTTTCAGCAGCCGAGGTCTCAGAGCTGGAGCCGAGCCTCAGAGCAAAAGCTGGCTCTCAGCTCCAGTGACAGCCATAGAAGGTAAATAAATCCCAGAATAAAAAAAAAAAGAAAAAAAGGAGAGGTTGGGAGCTTCAGTCACCCGCCAGCCTGAAAACGGCCCTCAGCCCCTCACCCAGACTTGCCAGACACTCCAGTGGGGATCCCCACCCTAAAGGGGGTGTGGCCAGCCTGAAAACAGCCCTCAGCCCCTCACCCAGACTGGCCAGGCACCCCTGTGGGGACCCCCACCCTGAAGGGGGTGTGACCAGCTGCAAACAGCCATCATCCCCTCATCCAGGCTGTCCAGACACCCCAGCGGGACCCCCACCCTGATCCGGGACACCCTTCAGGGCAAACCAGCCGTGCACCAGGCCTCTATCCTATATAGTAAAAGGGTAATATGCAAACTGACCTTAACAGCAGAAGCACTGGGAATGACTGGTCACTGTGACACACACTGACCACCAGGGGGCAGATGCTCAATGCAGGAGCTGCCCTCTGGTGGTCAGGGCACTCTCACATGGGAGGAGCTCTGCTCAGCCACAAGCCAGGCTGATGGCTGCCAGTACAGCAGTGGTGGTGGCAGCCTCTCCTGCCTCCTCAGCAGCACTAAGGATGTCCGACTACAGCTTAGGTCTGCTCCCCGTTGGCAAGTGGATATCCCCCCGAGGGCTGCTGGGCTGCCAGAGGAATGTCTGATTGCCATCTTAGGCCAAATCCCCCCGGGGAGCGGGCCTAAGCCAGCAGGTGGTCATCCTCTGAGGGGTCCCAGACTGCGAGAGGGCACAGGCCGGGCTGAGGGGCCCCCCCCCACCCCTGAGTACACAAATTTTTGTGCATCGGGCCTCTAGTATATATATATTTCTTTTGATTGGTGTCCCAGGTCTCTTAGGATATATTCCTGGAAGTGGGATCACTGTGTCAAATGGGAGTTCCATTTTTAAATTTTGGAGGAAATTCCATACTGTTTTTCATAATGGCTGCACCAGTCTGCATTCCCACCAGCAGTGTACTAGGATTCATTTCTCCACCTCCTCATCAGCACTTGTCATTTGTTGATTTGTTGATGATAGCCATTCTGACAGGTATGAGGTGACACCTAACTGTCATTTTAATATGATCAGTGACATTGAGCATTTGTGCATATGTCTTTTGGCCTTCTGTATGTCCCCTTTGTCTATTTAGGTCCTTTGCCCAATATTAAATTGGATTATTTATCTTCCTTTTGTTAACTTGTATGAGTTCCCTGTATATTTTGGAAATTAACCCCTTATCAGATGTATCTTTAGCAAATATTTTCTCCCAGGCAGTGGGCTCCCTTTTCACTTTGTTGATGGTTTCTTTTGCTATGCAGAAGCTTTTAATTTTGACGCACTCCCATTTATTCATTTTCTACTTATTTCCTTTGCCCTAGGAGATGTATTTGTAAACATATTGCTATGAGAGATGTCTGAAATTTTGCTGCTATGGTTTCTTCTAAGATTTTTATGATTTTACAACTTACATTTAAGTCTTTTATCTACTTTGAATTCATTCTTGTATATGGTGTAAGTTGGTGGTCTAGTTTCATTTTTTTGCATGAACCTGTCCAATTTTCCTAACACCATTATTGAAGAAACTGTCTTGACTCCATTGTATGTTCTTGCCTCATTTGTCAAATATTAATTAAGCATAATGGTGAGGGTCAATTTCTAGGATCTCTGTTCTGTTTCATTGATCTTTATGCCTGCTCTTGTGCCAGTACCAGGCTGTTTTGAGTACAGTGGCTTTGTAGTATAACTTGATATCAGATATTGTGATCCCTCCAACTTTGTTCTTTCGCAAGGTTGCTGTGACTATTTGGGATCTTCTGGTTCTGTTTAAATTTTGGGAGTGTTTGTGGTAGATCTGTGAAATACGCCATTGGTATTTTAGCAGGCATTGTATTGAATCTGTAGATTGCTTTGGGTGGTATCTTAATTTTTTATTGCAATGGTAAATGAGATTGTTTAGTTTCTCTTTCTGAGAGTTCATTATTAATGTATAAACATGCTATCAATTTCTGGGTTATTAATTTTGTATCCTGCTACATTGCCAAATTCATTTATTAAATCTAATAGTTTTTTGGTGCAGTCTTTAATGTTTTCTGTATACAATAAATATCATGTCATCTGTGAATAATGTCTGTTTTACCTCCTCCTTTCCAATTTGGACACCTCTTATTTCTTCTTTTTAAAAAAAATATATTTTATTGATTTTTCACAGAGAGTAAGGGAGAGGGATAGAGAGTTAGAAACATCGATGAGAGAGAAACATCGATCAGCTGCCTCTTGCACACTCCCTACTGGGTATGTGCCCACAACCAAGGTACATGCCCTTGACTGGAATTGAACCTGGGACCCTTGAGTCCGCAGGCCGACGCTCTATCCACTGAGCCAAACCGGTTAGGGCTATTTCTTCTTTTTGTCTAATCACTGTGGCTAGGACTTCCAGTTCTATGTTGAATAAGAGGGGTGAAAACGGACATTCCTGTCTTGTTCCTCTTCTTAGGGGAAATGGTTTAAGTTTTTGTCCTTTCAGTATGATGTTGGCTGTAGGTTTGTCATATATAGCCTTTATTATGTTGAGACATGATCTCTCTATTTCCTCTTTACTGAGAATTTTTATCAAAAATGGGTGTTGGATTTTGTCAAATGCTTTTTCTGCATCTATTGATACGATCATGTGATTTTTGTATTTTAATTTGTTTACTAATATGTGATGTATCGCATTTATTGATTTGCAAATATTGTATCAGTCTTGCATCCCTGGAATAAATCCCTCTTGGTCATGGTGTATGATCCTTTTATATATTGCTGGATCTGACTTGCTAATATTTTATTGATGATTTTAACATCTGTGTTCATCAGGGATATTGGCCTGTAGTTCTCCTTCTTTGTAGGGTCTTTATCTGGTTTTGGAATTAGGAAATGCTGGCCTCACAAAAAGAGTTTGGAAGTGTTCCTTCCTCTTGGATTTTTTGGACTGGTTTGGGGAGTATAGGTGTTAGTTGTCCTTTGAAGGTTTGGTAAAATGCCTCTGTGAAGCCTTCCAGACTAGGGTTTTTGTTTTCTGGGAGATTTTATTATTACTGCTTATATTTCATCAGTTATTATTAGCCTATTCAGGTTTTCTTTTTGTTTTCTTTTTTTAAATATATTTTATTGATTTTTTACAGAGAGGAAGGGAGAGAGATAGAGAGTTAGAAACATCGATGAGAGAGAAACATCGATCAGCTGCCTCCTGCACATCCCCCACTGGGGATGTGCCCGCAACCCAGGTACATGCCCTTGACCGGAATCGAACCTGGGACCTTTCAGTCCGCAGGCCGACGCTTTATCCACCGAGCCAAACCGGCTTCGGCTGGGGTTTTCTTATTCTTCCTGGTTGAGTTTTGGAAGTTTGTAGTTTTTTAGGAATTTGTCCATTTCCTCCACATTGTCTAGCTTGTTGGCATATAGTTGTTCATAGTATTTGCTTACAATCCTTTGTATTTCTGTGGTGTCAGTTGTCACTTCACCAGTTTCATTCCTGACTTTATTTATTTGGGTCCCCTCTGTTTCTTGATGAGTCTGGCTAAAAGTTCATCAATCTTGTTTATCTTTTCAAAAACTAGCTCTTGGTTTTGTTGATCTTTTGTATTTTTTTTTTCATCTCCATGTAATTTATTTGCTCTCTGATCTCTATTATTTCCTTCCTTCTACTTATTCTGTGATTTTTCTGTTATTATCTTTCTAATTCTTTAAGTTGTAGGGTTAGATAGTTTATTAGAATTTTTCTATATTTTTTTAGGTAAGCCTATAGTGCTATGAACTTTCCTCTCAGGACTACTTTCACTGTGTCTTATAGATTTTGGATTGTTGTGTGCTCATTTTCATTTTTTTTCCAGGAAGATTTTGATTTCTTTCTTGATCTCTTTGGTAACTCATTCATTGTTTAATAACATGCTATTTAGCCTCCACGTGTTGGAATGTTTGTGTTTTTATTATAGTTGATTTCTAATTTCACGCCATTGTGATCTGAGAAGATGCTTGATTTGATTTCAATCTTCTTGAACTTGTAGAGACTTAGTTTGTGTCCTAACATGTAGACTATCTTTGAAAATGTCCTATATGCAATTGAGAAGAATGTATATTCTGTAGCTTTGGGGTGAAATGTTCTGCAAATGTCAACTAATTCCATCTGATCTATTATGTCATTTAGTATAGCTGTTTCCTTATTGATTTTTTTGTCTACAAGATCTACCCAGTAAAGTCAATAGGGTATTGAAGTCCCCTAATATGATTGTAGTGCTGTCTATCTCTCCTTTAAAATTCTCAAGACGTTTTTTTTTATATATTTGGATGCTCCTACATTGGAGCATATGTTTACCAGGACTATATCCTCTTGTTGGATCAATCCCTTTAGTAATATGTGGTGACCTTTGTTGCCTCTTGTGATTGCCTTCATTTTGTCAAATATGAGTATTGATATCCAAGCTTTGTTTTCTATTCCATGTGCATGGAAAATTT
The DNA here is from genome assembly GCF_000147115.1 of Myotis lucifugus. Lineage (NCBI taxonomy): Eukaryota > Metazoa > Chordata > Mammalia > Chiroptera > Vespertilionidae > Myotis > Myotis lucifugus. The sequence continues at coordinate 3,693,256 of NW_005871168.1, read as the reverse complement.
TTTCCATTCCTTTCTTCTTATCCTGTGTGAGTCTTTTGTTCTGAGGTAGGGCTCTTGTAGACACCATATAATTAGGTCATATTTTCTTATCCATTCAGGTACCCTATGTCTTTTGTTTGGAACATTTAATTCATTTACATTTAAGGTTATTATTGACTAGAGACCCGGTGCACAAAATTCGTGCACAGTTAGGTTCCCTAGGCCTGGCCAGCGATCAGGGCTGATCAGGGCTTTCCGACTGCTGGCCAGGGCCTTTCTTCCGGCTGCCGACAGGGGCCTCCCTTCCTCAGCTGCCTGCTGCTGACCAGGGCTTTCATTCATTCTGTGCAGCCCCCTGATGGTCAGCGCATATCATAGTGAGCAATCGAACTCCCAGTCTCCCAGTTCAACTCCTGAGGGGATACTTTGCATATTAGCCTTTTATATATATAGATAGGGACTTATTTGGTGCCATTTTAATTCTTT
>NW_005871168.1:3680253-3692688 GCF_000147115.1 Myotis lucifugus | reverse complement strand
TCTTTTTCTCATTATAGCAATCACTTTAGCATTTCTTGAAGTGTTTGCTGATGATAAATTCTTTTAGCCTTTTTTTGTCTGCTAAGCTCCTTATTTCAGCATCAATTTTGAATGCTAGCCTTGCTGGATATAGTAATCTTAGTTTCAGATCCTTTCTTTTCATTATCTTGAATACTTCATGCCATTCCCTTCTGGCCTGTAGAGTTTCTGATGAGAAATCAGCTGACAACTTTATGGGAGCTTCTTTGTATGTAACAAATTGCTTTTCTATTGCTGCCTTAAAATTCTCTCTTTGTCTTTAATTTTTGGCATTTTAATTATGATATGTCTTGGCATGGACCTGTTTGGGTTCTTCTTGCTTGGGATCTCTGTGCCTCCTCAACTGTGTGACTTTTTCCTTCATCAGGTTAGGGAAGCTTCCTGCCACTATTTCTTGAAATATGTTCTCTTTCCTTTCTCACTTTCTTCCCCTTCTGTCCTTCTAAGATGTGAATATTGTTATGTTTCCATGTTGTCCCACAGCTCCCTTAAGCTGTCTTACTGTGGTGTGTTGTTGTTTTTTTATTGTTTTTTTCTTTTTGGTTCTTTGATTGAGTGATTTTCCCCTACTTTCTCTTCTAATTCACTGATCTGATTCTCAGCTTCCTCTGATCTGTTGTGTATTCCTTCCACTGTGTTCTTTATTAGTGTTATGTCATACTATGTCATTCTTCATGATTACCCTTTGTTTTCTCATGCTGTTGAGCATCTTTGCCATCATTATTCTGAATTCTATGTCTGATAAATTTCGTATCTGCATTTCATTTAGCTCGTCTTCTGGAGAATTCTCTTGTTGTTTCGTTTGGGGCTTGTTTTGTTTGTTTGTTTGCTGTTTGTCTCCCCATTTTGGCTGCCTGTTTCAGTTTGTGTCTATGTATTAGGTAGACCTTCTATATTTCCCAATCTCTTGTGAAGTACAGTGTCAGGCGCTGTTTCTGACTGGCCCTAAGTACCCAGTTTGATGCTATCAGCAATCCACAGCTTGTGGCTCCCTCTGCTGGGGTTGGGTGCCTTTGGAAAGGACCAAGATGTGCACCAGGGTCTGCTTTACCTAGCACCAGGCCCAGGATTAGATCAGGTGAAGACTCAAAGCCTCCAGAAACCCACCTCTGCCTACAGTCCCATTGACACTCAGACTTGATAAGTCTCGGGCTATTGACCACAGGGTTGGGTGAGAAGTCTTCCAATAGGGTGGAGAAACTGCCTTTCCCCCAGGCAAAAACCACCTGGGTAGCAAAGGTCCTCTGGAGGAAGATTTCCTCTGCAATGTGAGGGAATGACTCAGCACAAGAAAGCAGGGTGGCTGCCCTCCAAGCTCCAACACCAGAGCCCACAATCCTGGCTTCTGCTCACAGAGCTCCAGTCCACTCTGCCTTCCTTCTGCTGGAGCCCAAGGAGAGTGGCACATGAAATTTTATACATTAGTCCTTTAAGAGAATTCCTGCATTTCCAGATGTCTCTCACCAGCAGACAGCAACCCTGATGCTTTTCATAGCCGGGTGTTATGTGGGCACTTTTCTCAGTTCTGGTGCTCTCGGCTGGGGAGCCCAGCTTGGGGTTTAGACCCCAAAGTTCTCAGTGGGAACTCTCCATAGCTAAGACAGCCCTTAGAAACTTCAGCTGCTGCCTGTGGGGGCCTGGCCAGACCTTTGGAGCCTCTGCACTAACTACCAGTCTCTACGTGGTCTCCACTTTGCATCCTTGGTTATCAGGGTTCTCGCCAGCTAGTCTTCAGTTGATTTTTCAGGGTAGATTTTCTGTATTTTAGTTTTATTTCCATTTTGGCCCTGGGAGAGTGTCAGTGTAGCTTCCACTTACTCCACCACCATCTTGGAGTAAAAGCTAGCATATTTAAATTTAACAAAATCTTCATGAAAAATATGTCAATGGAAAGAACCATTAAAAGACAAGGTTTTAGTTTGCCAAGATGGAGGGAATTAACATCTTTAGTAAGACATGGGATTGCAAAACACAGGATATTTTGTAGAGGAGAAGGTAGGTCAGACATTGCTGCAGCACTTTATTTATTTAAGTAATTATGGGACATCAGTGCATCCACTAGTAAATATTTAACAAAAGTTATATACTATGCATTAATATCTGTACTGTTTAGAATACAATGGTGAAGTAAACAGTCACAGTGTGTGTGTGTGTGTGTGTGTGTGTATGTTTAAAAGAGATAAAAAATTTACCTTACATAAGATACAAATAACATGTCTAGATGTCTAGAAATTACCATAAAATCCATGTAATATGTATTTTAAACTCAGTAAGCAAGCTCCCATAATTAAGAATATATAGGACACCCACTGAAAAGAAGTCACCATTTAAAATGTAAAACTCACTCAGTGAAATGAAACATCATGACAGGGGTTCTGAAGTCATGGATGTTGGAGCACCTGTAGTACCAGAGTTAAAGAAATAACCCAGAGACTATGACTTTATCTGCAATTATCATAGAGATTGAAAAAAAAGAGAGAAATTACCAGAAAGACATACAGAAACTATATAGATATATAAAAATTAAAGAATAAAACCAAAATGGTAAAAAAGAGAGAACAAAATGTGAATAAGTAACCATCAAATCAAATAAGTAAAAACAATCAAATCAAACTCTTAGTTATGACAAATACAGTAAATAACATAAAAAACTTTATGGATGTATTAAACAGCAGATTAGAGATAACTGAAGCAGTAAACTGAAATTATTTTTCCAGCTTATTGCACAAAAACTAGAGTTCAACTACATATAACAGAGAAATAAGAAGGCTTTAGATAAGGATGACCATATAAAACATATGACTAAGGTAGATGAAAGAGACATCTGAAAAGCAATTTTTAAAAAGATGGTAGCTGAGCCCAAGCCGGTTTGGCTCAGTGGATAGAGTGTCAACCTGCAGACCGAAGCAGGGGTGGGCAAACTTTTTGACTCGAGGGCCACAATGGGTTCTTAAACTGGACCGGAGGGCCGGAACAAAAGCATGGATGGAGTGTTTGTGTGAACTAATATAAATTCAAAGTAAACATCATTACATAAAAGGGTACGGTCTTTTTTTTTTTTTAGTTTTATTCATTTCAAACGGGCCGGATCCGGCCCGCGGGCCGTAGTTTGCCCACGGCTGAGACCGAAGGATCCCAGGTTCGATTCCGGTCAAGGGCATGTACCTCGGTTGCAGGCTCCTCCCTGGCCCAAGCCCTGGTCTTGGTTGGGGCTCATACAGGAGGCAACCAGTCAATGTCTCTCTCACATCGATGTTTCTCTCTGTCTTTCCCTCTCCCTAAAAATCTGGAAAAAAGTACCCTCAGGTGATTTGATTTGATTGTTACTTATTCACATTTTGTTAACAACAACAACAACAAAGATGGTAGCTGAAAATTTTATGAAGTTAAAAAGCACAGGAGTCCTCACAGAAAGACACTAAATCTAGAGAAAACAAAGAAAAACAAAACCAAGCAAGCAGACCAAGGATTCACATGAACAAGCAAAATAAAACAGAGCTTACAAATTGCACCCTCTCCTCAATAAAAGTCAGATTATCCATGAGGGACTGACAATTAAATATTTTCCTTTTTAATATATTTTTATTGATTTCAGAGAGGAAGGGAGAGGGAAAAGAAATAGAAACATCAATGATGAGAGAGAATCATTGATTGGCTGCCTCCTGCACACTCCACTCTAGGGATAGAGCCTGCAACCTGGGCATGTGTCCAGAATGGAACCGTGATCTCCTGTTCATAAATCAATACTCAACAACTGAACCACACTAGCTGGACAATAGTTTCAATATATGACTGGCAATAAAATCCTTTCAATATATATCTTATTCGCAGTGACAGATTGAAAATAGGAAAAATAATATCAACATTCTTACTGAAATAAATAAATAAATAAAAATAAAAAACCTGGAGTTTGTTACCCAGGAAAACTATTTTCAATAGTAAGGGTAAAAGGAATATTGATTTTAGGCAATACAAAGTTTACCATTTTGTCATTTGTGGAAAATACAGACACAAAAAGATAATTTGTGCTTAAAAAAAAAGGACTAAACTGCAAGGAGGAATTAATTATAAGAAATAAAGTGGGTAATATTGGTGTATCCAAATAAATATTTCAAATAATAACAATAAAAACAACAACAAGAAATAAGGACACATATGTAATACCTTAATCAATAAAGAGGAAAAAAATTACTTTAAAAAAATAACAACAAATCATTTGGGTTGGTAAAACCAGAGCAGTGATAACATGTTTGGTAATAGTAATATGGAAAATGAGTAACATGGAAAATAAATAAATAGAAATAGGATAACCAATAAATAAATATTAATAGCATGAATAACTTCAAAACTGTTTGAGGAAAAAGGTGGGGTAGTAAAGAAGCATGATGAAAAAAGATCAGAAAATGAATGGAGAAAAAAACAATATAAAATAAAACATAATATTGCAGTTATATGTTCAAGTAGTAATAACGACTACTACAGTTATTATTTCCCAGGAGCTATCTAATACACTAATTAATTCAGTATGTAGCTACCAGTATTATCAGATATTTTTTACATATTAGGAAACTGAGGCAGGGAAAGGTTAGGAGATTCTCTCAAAGTGAATACTAATTTGCAGAACGATATTTAAATCCAAATACAGTCTGGAGTGAGCGTCTGTTTTGTAATCACTTATTGCCTCTCTTAAAAAAGAGCAGCTTGTGACGAAATTTATGTAGTACATAGGCCAAATTTTGACTTTGTTGAAATTGTCAAGAATTTTAGTCTTAATCTGAGATTAAAAGGTTGTAAATAGCAAACACTCTGAGGGGAAAGATGATGAGAAAGAAGTTGAAGACCATGGAGGGAAGGTCCCAAATTGTCAGTAGAGAATTAGAGAGCTGAGAAAGAAGAGGATGAGATTAATTCTATTACATGAAAATGTTAAATGTTTCACAGTCAAAATTAACAGGCCACAGGGAAGGGAAAAGATAGATAGATGATAGTTGATAGATGATAGAAGATGATAGATAGATGATAGATAGATAGATAGATAGATAGATAGATAGATAGATAGATAGATAGATAGATGATAGATATTTTAAGATCTGGAGTTTGTATAATTTGAGGAATGAAATTATTATTAACAGAAAATAAAAACCCTGTCTGCATGTGCTAAATGGAGATATGGGTATACCTGAATCTGTTAAATTTGGAATATTAGTTGTAAATTCAGACATATTCTTTAGTAAATTTAACAGAATTTTAGTATCTGAAAAGGGTCACAAGTAGTCATTGGTCTTGGCTATATTGAGATGATATTTATTAAATGAAAGAATAGGGAAATAAAGGAATCTAAATGCAAAGAGCCTATGGATATTAAAAATTTAGGGTGAAGAGAAAGAATACATGATAATAGGAAGACAAAGGAAGTTTTAGGAAGTGTAGCTGGCAATGTTAAATATTTTAGAAGTTGAGGAAGTTCTGAATAGTCATTAGGTCAGGTAAATAGGGTGATTGGCCATTTCAGAACAATGATTGGGAATGTTAGAATGAAAAGTTTAAAGAGTTAAGACAATGAAGAAAACCTATATTCTAACTGGAAGTTTAGAGAGTAAATGGAAAAGGTGAGATAAAGAAAGGTTCATTGAAAAGGCATAATCATGGATGAAGGACTAGATTTAAGACCATCCATAAAATTAAACTATGCAAGAAATAAACGATCTGGGGGAACTTTATAAGGGGAGAATATGAAGTTTTAGTGAAATAACAAGCTATATAAGAGCGAAGATAAAGATACATTTCATAACCACATTTCACTAACTTATAGTAAAACTGAGGAAAAAGGAGATAAGATACTTTAAAAAATAAAGATGTTTTCCTATGTCAACAGTAGTACAGATAAGAACCCTATGTTTTAGCAATGTTCATAAGGCCATATCACTCACTGTGTGAGAGGTTTGTCTAACTGAGCAGGAGGGTTGGAGGAGAGGAATCTGGTCTTTATATATTTTGTTTAGGCACTTTGATATCTAGCCTCCAAGATTACCTCCAGTGATCAACACATATTATTCATACCCTCCCACATTGTATCATGGATGGTCCATGTAGTTAATAGCATATGCCAGAGTGGTGGTATGTCACTTTACGTATTAGCTTATGAATGACTATTTTCAATCTTGCATACTTACACACACACACACACATTCTCTCTGTCTTGGATCACTCACTCTGGGGGAAGTTGGCTGTCATGTTGTGAGCAGCTGTACAGGGTGGCCTATGAGGTAAGAGGCCATAGCCTTTGATCAGCAGCTAGTGTGGAATGGAGGGCTGCCCACAACCATGTAAGTGAACTTAGATGGATCATCCCACACCAGACAAGCTTCCAACAACTGCAGCCCCAGCCAACATCTTGACCACAAGTTCATGAAAGACCCTAACAGAACCAGTCAACTACACCACTTCCAGATTCCTGACCCTCAAAAATTATGTAAGATAATAAATGTTTGTTTTCTAAGTTTTAGAGTAATATGTTGCACAGCAATAGATAATTAATAGAGGTATTGTAACTATCATACAGTCTTTACAAAATTTATTTCATTCACAAAAGAAGTTGAAAATAAATCAGTGCTGTTTAACTTGAGAATACTGGTGCTGGGAAGGACCTTAGAATTTGTCATTCATCCCTTTTATTTTGTAGGAAGTGATCTGAGATTCAATCAAGTTGAATCAGTTGCCCAAAGTCAAAGAACTTATAACTGACAGGATTAGAATTTTACCACAGGTCTTCTGTCTTCCAATTCAGTACAAATTTACTACTCCATGCAATAATTATGAAACACATTTCATGAAGACTACCTCCTTAGAAGTATCTTTAAATTATAAAATTTTAAATCTCCCTGTGGGAAATTCACCAAATAGAAAAGTAATCTTATGTTACTTTGGTGACTGAGTTTTATTTGTCTTAATACAGTTTCTATAAAGAATTTAACACTCATTAAGGGAACTATTTGCAACAGAATAATCATTATCTTATACAAGTATTATATGTTTTGCTGACTCCTTAAAACCATGAGACATATCTTTGTAATTGGAAAAACAGTATACTGTCATAGAGCATTTGAAATTAAAAATAATTTTATGTTTCTGCCTTTTGTGTCCTCCAGAAAAATAGACACATTTAAAAGACTTGTGATTCACAGTAAGAAAGACACAATTATTTCTTTAATAGTATCTAGTCAGATCTGGAAACCTTTTATGTGCTTCCTGGAAATATTAAAGAAATCATAAGGCTTTATAGTTGTTAAAGATCCTTACTGTTTTTATCTTGCTTCAATTCCATCTTCATTTGTCCAATATTTCAGCAAAGCTGCACCTTTAAACATATTCCAGCCTAATAATCAGGTATCTGCTGAGAATGATGCCAAGTTCTCTAGGCATGTGTGGGCTTTCTCTAAAATATTATCTCTGTCTTAAATCTTCTTAAATGATACATCTTCAAATGTAATCTGTGAGTTTCAAGTGTCTTCCGTGAGCTCATTATTATGGTAAAAAGAACAAAGAGACGAAGGATGGTAAGTGGGAACCTCCTGCTTGAATTCTTCACTGATAAAATCAGACAATATAGTTTACTCTGAGAAACATTTTTTTATGTTATAAAGGAATATTTTGGCAATTATGCTTATGGGCACATTTGTTTTTTTAATATCATGGCAATAAGACTTATCATCAGCAACTTGACTAAAAGTACCAGAATAGCATTTTAGCCTGTTTTTTTTTTGTAAAATAAAACAATAATACACAAAACTAAAGCAAACAAATGCATAGTTTAGTGAATAATTACAGTAGACCATCGTGTAACCCATGCCAAGAATTAGCATGTTGCCAGTTACCTTAGAAGCCTCACCATGTGTGTCCCATGCAAGTCACAAATCCCATATTCCAGCCCAAAATAGCCCAGTATTTTATTTTTTATAATAATCTTCCCTGTTTTTCTTTATGATTTATCACACACATTTGCATCTTTAAACACTTTAGTTTAGTGGTATTATTTTATTATGTTTTTATTAATTTTACAGAGAGAACAAGGGACGGGGAGAGAGAGACAGAAACATTGATGTGAGGGAGAAACATCTATTCTCTGCCTCCTGCATGCTCCCTGCTGGGGATGGAGCCTGCAACCTCAGAATGTGCCCTGACCAGGAATAGAACCAGATACCTTTTGGTGCATGAAATGGTGCTCAACCAACAGAGCCACACCAGCCAGGGCTTTGTGTTATTATTTTTAACAGAATGTGTCTTTTAGGGATCAATAAATATACAGGTTTCTTTTCATCCATTTGCTTTCTTACAACTTATCTGTTGAGGACTTTCCCATATGTGGTTCTATATGTGCCTCTGAACTCCACATTTTCTGTAAATTGGCAGCTAAACCCAGTATATTGTTCAAAGTCAGATTATATCCACATAAGTCTATAGTTTTGTAAACAGAAGGCACGTAATGTCTGTGTTTCACTCTTTATTAATGTTAGCTGCCTAGATCTATTAATTCCTTAGAATTTGCAAAATGATAATATTCTAAGCAGATTTATAATTTTAACTTACTGGCTAGAATAATTTAATCATCATTTATCATTTGGCTATCCAGTGATAGCATTCATATAGGAAAAACAGGATAAACACTAGATCTTTTCCTTTTACCTAATAGGTTTTTAAGAAAATGAATTGATTGAATTTCCCGCCAAAATATAAGATGGCTCTGTCTTTTGGTTTTGTTCCATCCACCAAAAGGGTGGATTACAAACAAATATTTGGTAATACGCAGTTACAATCGGCCCGAGTTTACACGTTTCCCGCACTCCACCGCAAATCTATATGAACCGAGTTAAAGACGGCTCCCGCGGAGTACGCACAATTCACGCGAGCCGACTTAACTCGTTTCCCCCACTCCAAGTGTTAAGAAAATGAATTGATTCACAGTCATCCTGAGAGGGTGACCAACTAGACATTTTAAATAAAATTACGAGTTCATAAATTTAAACATATTTGAGGAGTGTCAATTCATTGTAAATCTTTCCTTATTTTTTTAAAATTTATCTTTATTGTTGAAAGTATTACAGATGCCCTTTTTTCCCCCATTGACCCGCCCCTCCCAAGCCTTTGCCATACAATTGTCTGTGTCCATGGGATATGCATATATGCATACAAGTTCCCCGGATAATATCTCCCTTCTACACTCACTGTTCCTCTGTAATTCATCAGTCTGTTCCATGCTTCTATGACTCTGGATCTATTTTGTTCATCGTTTATTTTGTTCATTAGATTCCACATATGAGTGAGATCATGTGATACTTATCTTTCTCTGACTGGCTTATTTTGCTTATCATAATACTCTCCAGCTCCATGCATATTGTTGCAAATGGTAAGATTTTCTTCTTTTTCACCACTGCATAGTATTCCATTGTATAAATGTACCACAGTCTTTTTATCCACTCATCTCCTGATGGGCACTTGGGCTGTTTCCATATCTTATTTATTGTAAATAACACTGCTATGAACATAGGAATTCATAGATTTTTTCTGATTGGTGTTTCAGTTTTCTTAGGATACATTCCTAGAAGTGGGATCACTGGGTCAAATGGAAGTTCCATTTTTAATTTTTAAAGAAAATTCCATACTGTTTTCAACAGTGGCTGCAGAAGTCTGCATTCCCACCAGCAGTGTACTAGGGTTCCCTTTTGTCCACATCCTTGCCAGCACTTATTGTTTTTTGATATATTGATGGTAGCCATTCTGACAGGTGTGTGGTGATACCTCATTGTCATTTTAATTTTAATTTCTCTGATGACCAGTGACTTTGAGCATTTTTGCATATGTATTTTGGCCTTCTGTATGTCTCTTTTGGAGAAGTGTCTATTTAGTTCCTTTGCCTGTTTTTAAATTGGATTGCTTGTCTTCCTTTTGTTAAGTTGTATGAGTTCCCTGTATATTTTGGAAATTAACCCCTTATCGGATATTTCATTGGCAAATATTTTCTCCCATGCAGTGGGCTCTCTTCACTTTGTTGATGGTTTCTTTTGCTGTGCAGAAATTTTTTATTTTGATGTAGTCCATTTGTTTATTTTCTACCGAGATTCCTTTGCCCTAGGAGATGTATCCGCAAACATATTGCTATGAGAGATGTCTGAGATGTTGGTGCCCCTAGTTTCTTCTAAGATTTTTATGGTTTCACAACTTAAATTTAAGTCTTTTATCGATTTTGAGTTTATTCTTATGTATGGTGTAATTTGGTGGTATAGTTTCATTTTTTTGCATGTATCTGTCCAATTTTCCCAACACCATTTATTGAAGAGACTGTCTTAACTCCACTGTATGCTCTTGCCTCTTTTGTCAAATATTAATTGAGAGTAATGGTTTGGGTCGATTTCTAGGGTCCATTGATCTATATGCCTGTTCTTGTGCCTGTTTTGAAGAGTGGCTTTGTAGTATAACTTATCTAGTATTGTGATCCTTCCAACTTTGTTCTACTTTCTTAAGATGGCTGTAGCTACTGGGGGTCTTTTTTTGTTCCATTTAAATTTGGGAGTGTTTGTTCTAGATCTGCAAAATATGTTGTTGGTATTTTAATAGGGATTGCATTGAATTTACAGATTGCTTTAGGTAGTATGGACATTTTAATGATGTTGATTCTACCAATCCATGAACACTGTGTTTTTTTCTACTTGTTTATATCTTCTTCTATCTCTTTTTTAATGTCCTACAGTTTTCTGAGTACAGGTCTTTTACCTCCTTGGTTAAGTTTATTTCTAAGTATCTTAATTTTTTTGTTGTTGCAATGGTAAATGGGATGGTTTGTTTAGTCTCTGTTGCTGAGAGTTCATTATTAGTGAATAAAAAGCCATCAACTTCTGGGTGTTAATTTTGTATCCTGCTACATTGCCAAATTCATTTATTAAATCTAGTAATTTTTTGGTGGAGTCGTTAGGGTTTTCTGTGTACAGTATCATGTCATCTGAATAATGAGAAGATTACTTCCTCCTTTCCAACTTGGATGCCTTTTATTTTTTCTTCTTTTCTGGTTGCTGAGGCTAGTACTTCCAGTACTATACTGAATAAGAGGGATGAAAGTGCACATTCCTGCCTTGTTCCTCTTATTAGGGGAAATGGCTTTAGTTTTTGCCCATTACTGGCTGTAAGTTTGTCATATATGGCCTTTATTGTGTGAAGTACGATCCCTCTAATCCCACTTTGCTGAGAGTTTTTATCAAAAATGGGTGTTAGATTTTGTCAAATGCTTTTTTTGCATCTATTGATATGATAATATGATTTTTGTATTTTAATTTGTTTATATGATGTGTCACATTTATTGATTTGCTAATATTATACCAGCCTTGTATCCCTAGAATAAATCCCATTTGGTCATGGTGTATGATCTTTTTAATTTATTGCTGGATCTGATTTGCTAATATTTTGTTGAGAATTTTAGCATCTATATTCACCAGGATATTGTCCTGTAATTCTCTTTCTTTGTAGTGTCTTTATCTGGTTAAGAATTAGGCTAACCTGAGCCTGGTAAAAAAAGAGCTTGGAAATGTTCCTTCTATTTGGATCATTTGGAATAGTTTGAAAAGTATAGGTGTTAGTTCTTCTCTAAAGATTTGGTAAAACTTCCCTCTGAAGCTATCTAGAGCAGAGCTTTTATTTGTTGGGAGTTTTATTACTGCTTCAATTCCATCAGTAGTTATGGGCCTATTCACTTTTTCTGATTCTTCCTGGTTGAGTTTTGGAAGATTGTGTTTCTTTAGGAATTTTTCCATTCCCTCCACATTGTCCAGCATCTTAAAATATACTTTTTCATAGTATTTTTTTTATAACCCTTTGTATTTCTGTGAGGTCAGTTGTTACTTTGCCTCTTTCATTTCTGCTTTTGTTCATTTGGGTCCTCTCTATTTGTTTCTTGATAAGTCTGGCTAAAGATTCATCAATCTTATTTATCTTTTCAAAGAACCAACTCTTGGTTTCACTAAATTTTTGTATTGTTTTTTAGTCTCTATGTGATATTTCTGCTGTAATCTTCATTATTTCCTTCCTCCTATTTTGGGCTTTTCTTATTGTTCTCTAATTCTTTAAGTTGTAGGGTTAAATAGTTTATGTCAGAGTCAGCAGAAGCACTGCTCAGCACTGCTGCTCTGAGTTGTTCTGAGTTCATATATTCTTCTAAACTCTTCCCAACTAGGCCAGGGCTGGTTCTTCCTCAAACCCTGCCCACTGTACTAACTGTTGGGAACTTAGTCCAACCTGCACATCTTCCAGATCCTCAGGCCTCAGTTTCCCATCCTGCTGATGGTGCCAAGTGTCAGAGACACAGGTAAATTCTCTGTGACAGGACAGATGGAGAAGTCATGAGAAAGTTGG
>NW_005871168.1:3602714-3680094 GCF_000147115.1 Myotis lucifugus | reverse complement strand
TCTGAGCAGACCCACACTACTCTAAACAGGGGTGGGCAAACTTTTTGACTCGAGGGCCACAATGGGTACTTAAACTGGACCGGAGGGCTGGAACAAAAGCATGGATGGAGTGTTTGTGTGAACTAATATAAATTCAAAGTAAACATCATTACATAAAAGGGTACGGTCTTTTTTTTTTTTTAGTTTTATTCATTTCAAACGGGCCGGATCCGGCCCGCAGGCCGTAGTTTGCCCACGGCTGCTCTAAACTCACTATCTTACATAGTAGTGGCACCTGAGCTCTCCCTTAGAGCTACAACCTCAACAGCTTCTTCAACCTCTCTGGCTCGGTAGCTTCTCCTGTCTCCCATGCCCAGCACACTGGCTGGTCTCTGTGGCCTCACATAGTAACTACCTCTGAGCTTCACCCTCCCAGCACACTGGCTGGTGAACATGGTGGCTATATCTGAGCTCCCTATGAGCTCTTAGCCTTACATCATAGCAGTACCACCTCTCAGCTCCGTCTGAGCTCTCTAGCCTCCCCTGCACATATAGGAGCTACATTCTCTGTGCCTACCGCCTTTCTTCTCTGAGCTCTCTCTAGCCTCTGCTCTGCTCAGCTCTCTCTCTAGCTGGTCAGTAACAGCTTATATACATGCTCAAACAAACTCTAAAAAAGAGGCACTTTGCCATCAGCATTTGCTACAGAAAGGCATTTCTGCGCAATTTAGTTAGGATTCCCAGGCTCAGAGGCTGATAAGGGTTCCCAGGCTCAGAGTCTGAAAATGATTCTCAGGCTCAGGGCGGCCTTGATCAGCTGGTGCTCTCTAAACAGGGTCCCCACAGTTTATTATTAATTTTTCTTGTTTTTTTGAGGTTGGCCTGTAGTGCCATGAACTTACCTCTCAGGACTGCTTTCACTATGTCCCATAGATTTTGGGTTGTGTGTTCATTTTCATTTGTTTCCAGGAAGGTTTTGATTTCTTTCTTGATCTCTTTGGTAACCCATTCATTGTTTAATAACATGCTATTTAGCCTCCATTTGTTTGAATGTTTGTGAGTGTTTCTATTATAGTTGATTTTTAATTTCATGCCATTGTGATCTGAGAAGATGCTTAATATGATTTCAATCTTCTTGAACTTGTAGAGACTTAGTTTGTGTCCTAACTTGTAGTCTGTATTTGAAAATGTCCCATGTGCACTTGAGAAGAATGTATATTCTGTAGCTTTGGGGTGAAGTGTTCTGCAAATGTCAATTACTTCCATCTGATCTATTGTGTCATTTAGTATCACTGTTTCCTTGTTGATTTTTTTTTTTTGTCTACAAGATCTATCCAGTGAGGTCAGTGGGGTATTGAAGTCCCCTAAAATGATTATATTGCTGTCCATCTCTCCTTTTAAATCTTCCAGAAGTTTTTTTTTCATTTTTTTTTAATGTATTTGGGTACTTCTGTATTGGGTGCAAATATGTTTATCAGAGTTATAACCTCTTATTGGATTGATCCCTTTAGTATTATGAAGTGGCCTTTGTTGTCTCTTTTTATAGCCTTCTCTTTGAAGTTTATTTTGTCAAATATAAGTATTGCTACCCCAACTTTTTCTTCTCTCATTTTCATTTATTGGGGAAATTTTTTTCTATCCCTCTCCTTTCATTCTGTGGTAATCTTTTGTTCTGAGGTGAGTTTTTTATACACAGCAAATATGTGGGTCATGTTTTTTATCCATTCAGTTACTCTATGTCTTTTGATTGGAACATTCAAGCCATTTACATTTAAGGTTATTATTAATAGGTACTTATTTGTTGCCTTTCTTACTCTTTATGCCTGTGTTCTTATATTTCTCTCTATTTCTTCTTCTTACACAAGTCCCTTTAGCATTTCTTAAAGTGCTGGTTTGGTGGTGATAAATTATTTTAGCTTTTTTTTTGTCTGTGAAGCTCTTTATTTCACCTTTGATTTTGAATGATAACTTTGCTGCCTAGAGTAGTCTTTGGGTTCATTCCCTTGGTTTTCATTACTCTGTATACTTCATGCCACTCCCTTCTGGCCTGAAGTATTCCTATTCAAAAATCAGCTGACAGTCTAATGGGAGCTCCCTTGTAGGTAACTTTCTGTCTCTCTCTTGCAGCCTTTAAGATTATTTCTTTGTCTTTAATGTTTGCCATTATAATTATTATGTGCCTTGGTGTGGGTCTTTTAGGGTTCATCTTGGATGGGATTCTGTGTTTCCTGAACTTGAGTGACATTTTCCTTCACCAGGTTAGGGAAATTTTCTGCCATTATTTCTCCAAACTGGTCCTCTGTTACTTCCTTGGAGTCTTCTCCTTCTGATACTCCTATGATGTGAATGTTGTTACTTTCATATTGTACCAAACCTCCCTCAAACTCTCCTCCTGCTTTAAATTTGTTTGTTGTTGTTGTTGTTTTCCATTTGCTGCTCTGAATGGATGTTTTTTTCTACATTGGCTTCTATATCACTGATTTTGTCCTCAGCTTCTTCTAGTTTTCTGTTGAATCTTTCCAAGATGTTCTTTATTTCAGCTGTCATTTTTCATTTCCAATTGATTCTTATTTGTTCTTTCAACCCTAGCATCTGGTATGCTGATATGCTCACAATTCATCTTGCACATTTCCGGCCCTAGACCTTGAATCAGCCTTTTTTTCAAAAAGCCTTGATTTGCTTTAATGAGAAAGGGTTTTCTAGACAATAGCTTGGGTCTAGAGGTGCTTGTTCATTTGCCATTTCTTTCTAGGCATTTGCAGTGGCAGAGCAAAGACATATCCAGGGTTTTTACTCACTCTCTTCTATATTACAGCTAATATAGAAGTTTCTTATATTAGTATCTTGGTTCTCAAGGACACAGGAAATGATAATCTCTCTCTCTCTCTCTCTCTCTCTATATATATATATATAAAAAGCCAGCAACCATAATGCCCATAATGACCGTAAAAAAAACAGTTGCTATGATGCCTACTGTAGCCAGTGAACCGGCCCAATCAGGGAGTGGGCCCAGCCGGCCAACCTTGCTGCCCCTCCCCCCTGCCGGCCTGCCCCTGATCAGACTCTCCCACCCCAATCAAGAGTGGGGCCAAACTCTCCCACCCAGAGCAAGAGCAGGGCCGGCCAAATGTCCCCTCCCTTCCCCCCAGCCAGTCCTGCCTCTGATCAGCCCACCACACCACAATAGGCCCGCAGCCCCTCCCCCAAGCTTTCCCAACCCCTGATCGCACCCCCCACCCCAATAGAGGGCGGGGCTGGCCAGCCAACCTCCCACAGCCCCTCCCCCTGGCTGGCTCCGCCCCCTATGGGCCCCCACCACTCTGATCAGCCTGCAGCTCTTCCCCCAAGCTAGCCCTGCCACTGATCTCACCCCCCCTACCCCAATAGGAGGCAGGGTCAGCCAGCCAATCTGCAGCCCCTCACCTCACCTGGCACCACCCCAAATCGGCCCCCCCATCCCGATCAGGGGCAGGGCTGGCTGGCCAACCACCCATGGCTCCTCCCCCAAGGCCACTGGCCCCCAATCAGCAACCTCCACCCCATTTGGGGATGGGGCTGGCCAGCCCACCACCCACAGCCCCTCCCCATGGCCAGCCCACCCCCAATCGGCCCCCCAACCCCAACCGGGGGTGGGGCCCTCCTGCCAATTGCCTGCGGCCCCTTCCCCCAGCCAGCCTGGCCCTGATCAGACCCCGATCGGGGCAGGCCAGCCGGCCAACCTCCCACCATCTCCTCCTCCCGACAGGCCCAGCCCCGATCCACCCCAATTGGGGCAGGGCCAGCCAAACCCCACCCATGCACAAATTTGTGCACTGGGCCTCTAGTATTACATAATACTTTTTAACTTGGCCCCATATTACACACACATCACTGCATTTTCTTCTATATCTGTTAAGGCATTATTGTGTTTATTCACTCTTGTGTTTCTTCTATTTTAGTTTTTATTTAAATAATTATATCTTTTAGAAGCTTTCATACTAGCCCACTAACTTAGCAAATATCAGGTAAGTTCCATGGGACTCAGTAAATATCTCATGAGGAAAGCAGCTGTTCATTTGGAATTTCTCAAGTTTCCAATATGTCACATTAGCTCTATATGGCCACAGAAAACTTTGCTAGTGTACCTTTCCTAATACTTGGAATTTCTATTCTTTCTTCTTTCTAGCTGTCATATTTTTCACTTCCCTAACTTTCTTTAGGCTTTTACTCCTAAGGTGGAGAAATACCTTATGTATTTGAGGAAAAGCCTGGAGACCAGTGCTTCTGTTGTGAAGTGAGTATTGAGTATTATAGTATGGGGAGATGAGAATATGAGATGTATCTGGAGCTAGATACGTTGTAAGAAATTTGGCTTTTACTTTGAATGAGTAACCCAGTAGGGTTTTGTTTGAGAAATTGCATATTTTTATTTATTTTTTAAATGGTCATTCTGGCTGTTTGTCTAGAGAATAAAAATCTAACAAGGTAAAGGACAAGAACAAAATTAGAGAGACCTATTCAGTTGAATTAAAACCATGGAGATATACAGTAATTAACAATCAGAAATATGAGTAGAAAATGACATATGAAACTGAGAAGGAAACTCTCAGTGTAGTACAAGGAAAGTCAGAATATACTTATACAGATATATAAGGAAAGTTTCTGTGATGAGAATTATACAGTTTATTTTTGGGGGGAAAAAAAGATGAAAAAGGAAGAGGGGGCCAGAGAGAAACAGAAGAAGAGGGAGGGAGCGAAGACGGAAGAAAGGGAAAGAAAGAAATAAAATATAGCTGGAAGCTATGTTCCTGACCAGACAAAGGGGAATGGGATTAGGGGGTCAGAATAAGGGTAGAATATGGGTCAGCAAATTATAGCTCTTAGGCCAAATCTAGCTCACCACTTGCTTTTGTAAATAAAGTTTATGGGAACACAGCTATACCTGTATGTTTATGTATTTCTATTTTCATGGTTCAATGGCAGAGTTGAGTAGTTGCAGCAGAGTCCACATGGCCTACAGTGTCTTAAATATTTACTGTCTTGCTCTTCACAGAAAAAATTTTCTGACCACTAGTGTATAGGACAAGTGGAGGTCTTGTCTTTGGCTAGGACCATGGAGAACTCATCCATGGTCAGGAACAAAAACAGAGTATATGACACCGATGGAATCGCATTATACATGGGTTGGTAGATATTTGTGAAAGCTTTCTTCTATTTTTATTTGTTATCTTAATGAAGTAAAAATCAAGACATCTTCATAGTGTGAGAATGAAAGGAAGAGATTGTGGAGGTATGAAGAGAGAGGAAAATAAAGTTTGGTCATATAAAAGTGCTAACAAGCCGCTTAACGTTAGTGATCATGAGTCTAAAATATAGGCAGTCAGCATGGTTGTATATATTTCTCTGGCCCCACTAAGCTGCATGGATGCCAGTTGTGTTAGTTTAGGTTCCCTTGGGAATCAAATATCAAGACAGGATTAGATATGCGAGGGGTTAGAGGAAATATCTGTTAGAGGAAAAGCAGAGGATTCCAGAATATGTGGTGGGAGTTTTCAGACAATGATACAGATCAGTCCCTGTGAATGAATGAGGGCAAGAAAGGACGTGGGATAAGAAGGTTCTCAGACTGCAGTGCCCTTCAGAAATGTTTTGGACAGGATGAAACTCATTCATCAGGGAAGCCCTGCATTAGTGTTGCCACTATTCTCAGCATTGACTGAGAACAACTTGTGGAAATCTTGTTCTTGCTGCAAACTCGGTGATACATGTGCAAATTACAGCAGGTAGGGTCATCAGTAAATTATCTCCCTGCGGCAGGATATCTGATTGGTGGGCAGGGGGCTGAGAATAAAATGTAACCAGAAGTTGATTCTTACCAGAGGAATGAGGTAAAGAGTTTGGAACAAGAAAATAATCAGGGAAATTACTATAGTGCAGAAACATGAAACAGAAATGGGAGAGAGGTCTTCAGTTGAGAGAGGACTAGTAAAAATTATTTGGAGGGCAGAGTAATAGGTTGTAATTTCAGGTGGTGTCAAGGAAATATTAGGGCAACTGAGGAAGAAAATTGGAACGACAGGAAGGTGGTGAGAGAAGGAAACATTTATATTGAAGTTACAGTGTTTGGGAATGGCAAGGTCCAGTCTTGTAAGTGAATGGTTGAGATAAATCAGATATGAAAATTTTTAAAGCAAGAGAATTCATAACCAGAGATAAGCAGATAACTTCCACAGGATGGCAGGGTAAGCAGAATAAAGACCTGATAATGAAAGTGAGGGTTTCATTTGGAAGAATAAATAAACTGGAAGCATGATGATGCAATACCTACGTACCATTAGGCCAAACAGTCCGAGAGGGAGAAGAGAAAACAATAATGATTTGGGAGGGTTCTAGGATATATATTTATGAAAGACCCAGTGTCAGTTACAGTCATAATTGAAGAGAATGCTTAAAAATAAGGTTTTATTTTTAAAATATAAAATTGATACGGAATTTTTGGACTGGAACCTGGATTCTTTTTCCACCGGAGTCAAAGAATGAATCCATGGACAGAGGGTAGTATAGCAAAGGTGGGTATTTTTTGAAGAACAAGTACAGACTCCCACGTGGGGAGAGGGAAAGAGTCCCACAGAATGGACTCCCATGTGGGGAGGGGGAAAGGGTCCCACCGACTTCCTGTTTCCATGGTTTATACAGGCTGTAGTTCCTGTGTCCTGATATCCCCTCTGATTGGTCAATATTCCCTTTCGATTTGGTTACTATAGTGACTCCTGAGGCCTCCTCCCTCGTTGTCCTCCTATTCCTTCTGGGCTTTCTTCCTTCTCTTTTTGTAAATATAGATCTTTTTTGGCTACTTCTAGTTCCCTTGTCTTACGGAAATATACCTGTTGCTGCTCCCTTATCTTATGAAAATGTAACTGCACCTGACTTCCTTGTCTTATGGAAATGTACCTTCTCCCAGTCTATAGCCATATGTTTTTTTCCATGGACCCCAATTCTAAAAATTCCCTAAACCTGCCTATGTTCCCCTAAAATTCCTGTTTCAAAATAAAATAGAATTTATCTCTAGACCACATTTTCCTGGCAGAGCCCTGGATCTGATCTTTTCATCATCTGCCATCTCAAGAGGCTGAAAAGTTTTAAAAGTCCTGGAACTTTTTAAAAACAGTTTTCCTTAAATTTATTCTTTTCCTTTCACATTTTTGTTATATGCAGCAAGAACAAAAGTAATACCTTCAACACTTTGCTTGGAAATCTCTTTACCAAGATCGCTCTATTTATTAAGCATATTTTAGTTTTGTTATGTTCTGCCAGTGCATAAGAAAGACTCTTCCTTTCTCCAGTTTTCAATGACATGTTTCCCACTTCTTTATGAGACCCCAGTAGTAGCATCCTCATAGTTGAGAATTCTACTTACAGTCCATGCAAGGCAACTAGGGTGTTCTCTATCATGTTCTTCACCATCATTCCCACCTCTAACCACTGCCTAGTTCCAACACTACCTTCACATTTTTAAGTATCTGAAAGGGCAGCTCCCTACTTCCAGGTACCAAAACCAAGTACTTGGTTACAAGTGAGAGACAAGGGTTGATACTCCAGATGGAGAACACAGTCTTTCTGAAGCCTAATCTCAAAAGTAACATCCCATTAATTTTACTTGTACTGTCTTCTATTTGTTGGAAACAAATCACTAGATCCAGCCTGTACTGAAGAGAATTTACATAGCCATAGGTATCAGGTGGTGCATCACTGAGGGCCATCTTGGAGAGCCTACCACATTATGCACATTCATAATTGAAAAAAATATCAACTTTCAGTTAGTGGTTAATTAAAACAGATACATATTTTTTCATCATCAAAATTCAGGGGCCTTTGTGTTAAAAACCTCTAGACAACTGAAAACTTTTGTTCCTACCATATTGATAAAGAATTATTTGGAGAAATTGGGGAAGTTTGACAAATATTAGCTTCATTCACCACATAGACTAGTTTATGAGGCTCAAATACACATCTATAATAATAAAAGGGTAATATGCTAATTAGACCAGACATCATTCCAGATGTCCTTCTGAATGAAGCCGGGACTGGAGGGAAGCCCTGGTCCCAGGTGCCTGTGGGCGGCCGGAGGGAAGGCAGCCTGGGTCCCGGGTGCCAGATGGAAACCGGTTCTGGCAGCCAGGGGAAGGAAGGCCTACTCTTGCATGAATTTTGTGCATCAGGCCTCTAGTTCTTATATAAAAGAATGTACTTTGTTTATATATTTGTAGAGCACCATCTAGCCCCTTACAAATAGATTTTTTCTCTCAAAATAACTTAAGAGCTGCAAACTAGGAAGCAAATAAGCCATTTCAAAATGTAAGATTTTAAATAACTGTTAATTATCTATATTTAGTCATTTATATAGTGCTGTTCTTTTCATTGCATTTCACATTTATATGTATGTCACCTATACTTATATCTATAGTATTGTTAAATCTACTACAAGCAAAGGAGTGAGTTTATTTTTTTTAAGGCGTAAGTTTAAACTGAAAGTTTTTGTATAAGGTTGTGTTAATGTATAATTTTAAACTTAATGGTAACAGATCACTAAGCCCTCCTATTTTCACTTTCATTTTTTTCTGGGAAAAATTAAATATGCAGTTATTAACTACCACTGTTTATGCTAAAAGTTAATGTCTTTCACTTTTTTCATCATTACAATGATGAAAGTTAAGAAAATACAAAAATTATTTTCATATTTATCTTTCCTGAGTTGCTTTATAGTACTTCCAACTTTTTAAAAAAAACTATTGTTGTTTTTTTTTCATCTTGGCAACTCCTTCATTTCATGTATTCAAATCATTTTTTTCTATAGCACTTCTCATTAAAGTACTATTATTTAGAGAGGCTAATGTGACATGTGGAAATAGTTGTAGGTGGTGGGAAGTAGCAATTATATATGTTTCAGAAGGATTGCAATATATACATATAATTTTCTTTATTTATTAAGTGTGGATTAAGTGTAGAAGGCAGCAGGAAAAGAAGAAGACCCACTATGAGATGGATTGACTCCATATCGAAGGCATAGTCTACAGCCGCTGAGCAGGGCTGTTGAGGACAAGACAGTGTGGACATTGCTCATTCAGAGTCTCCAAGAGTTAGAGCCAACTCAGGAGCATTTAACACATACAAAAGTTGCTGTCCTCAATTTGCATAAAAGGAAACTGAGACGTAATTATGTCCTCATTTAGGCAGCAAATCAATTTTGGGATTAAAAACCCTTTTATTATGGACTCCCCCCCTCCATTTTCTCCAAATTCCATGTTCACAGCCACAAATAAGTATTGACACCAGATATAACAATGTAAGGCCCTTCCATCAAGTAGCTCACTGAGCTTTCATGACACATATTTATTTTTATATTTTTACATTATAAATTGAATAATTCTCTGAAACCAAATTATAAATATTTTGTGTGGAAGTACTAAACACATGTTTGTATTTTCTAAAATATTGGTCATGTAATATAATCTTTAATAAATGTAATTGTTTTTCTTTGGCTATTAAAGTAAATGATAGAAATACAATCCTAACAAACTAGAAATAAGATAGTTTCACATATACCTTCCATCTGAAGACATTTGTTGAGCAAGTGGAAACAAGATGCAGATGACTTTCTCCACATGAAGCTGTAGAAAGTTAAGCTTTTTTTAAAAAAAAAATCTATGCTTTATGGCAAGTATTATTTTTCAAGGTAACTTTTAATTCAGCCATGCAATAATCTAATTTGTAGAGATTTTTTTAGGTGAATCATTATGCAGAACTCCACTGCAAAATGTATCCATCTTGCTTTGCTGTGCAAGAGCAAGCCATTTTAAAGAAATCTTTCCATTAGAGATAAAAAAAAGCAAACCTTGCTCTGAAAATATTACCTTGCATTTAACTTTGGAATTTGTAACCCTCTTAAAAGAGTTCTTTGTTGCCTGATTTGGCAGTAGGCTGGTTGCTGTATACATTTCTATACTTAACATTTGTTATCAACTTAGTTTGACAGCTTAAATCTAGCATAATGATGTGGAAATATAAACAAATGTTAAATGCACTTCTGCATTCCAATAGATTTTTCCTCCCAGATCTTACCATTCAAACCATTTATTCACAAAGAATGTAGAATTTGAGAAGAGTTTTGAAAAAAAAATTATATGAAGTCATTTTATATATGTAGTAGTCCAATTTGACACACTATTTAGGTTACCCTAAGCTTAAACCAACTTAGATATGGGTTTTGACCTGAAGTGACCTCCTTGGCTTTGCAAAGGATTGTTTCAATAAACAGATGGATCATTTTCCAAAGAGAATTTTTTAGAAATTAAAAAGTTATTAAGATCCACATGATTTCTGTTCCTGAAAATAGCAAATTCAAAAAGCATAAAGCTTCAAACCATTGGGGAAATGGAATTTGTGTTAAAGCAGCTTATTATAGTCTTTCTTTTATTTTCTGTGATGTATTTTTGTAATCCATTAGGATAATATTCACAAATCTCCAAGTATATATCTCTTGCATACATTTGATGTGTTGCATCTAGTGTTTCTTGCTGACAGTCTTCCTGGGCATTAGGAAGTTGTGTTTATTATATTTGTGGAAAGTGTTATGTAGCATAATTTTTTGGATCTCTTTGTATAAAGGTCTTAAGACAGAAACTAAAAGAAGTATAAGAATTACATCTGTCAGCTTTTCTATTATGGATACAAAATTAAAGGTTTAATAAATTACAACTTTATTGTCTAAATTTGTGTATTAAAATAATAGGAAAACCCAGTAGGGAAAAAAATCTAGATTTAGCAATAAAAAGAAACTTCAGAAGCAATTATCATAAATTCAGATTTTATTATAGAATTTATTTCAGTAGCATTCTCCTGGTGCATCTAAAATATGTGTTGATTTGTACATTTTAAAAAGCATTTCTTATTTAAATCACACAATAGAGATGTTATTATCTTAATGCATATTTGCCTAGAGATTCAATGACAAACTCCTCACTTTCACACGTAGAAAGTTTTTATCAAGCAACTCAACTGGTAAAAGAAAATGTATGCCTGAAACTCTTTGCAGAATTCCTTTTTAGAAATCTGATGCAATCCATTGTTAGATTCAGAACATCAATACCAATGGCTTACTATATGTTTGACTTCTAGAAATTACAAGGGTAAACTATTATTTCATTTAGTGATCTCGGGAATTATAAAGAGTAAGAATTTTTATGGCATGTATGAGTTTAAAAGCAGCCTTTGCTCTTTGACTAGAATCAAAGTATTTACCTTTCTGCACCCCAACTTCTTGTCTCAATTTTTCATCTTTAAAAGGATAAAAATGTTAGAATGCTGTAAATATCAAACTGATATGGGTATGAGATATATATGGGTATAGAATATTACCTGGCATACTTTAGCTGCTCAAAATATTGTTGAATAAACAAATGAATAAATAAATAAATGTGTCTGTGCATGTGCGTTTACATATATGGCTGGGCCTATGTGTATGTGTGTCTGGTACTTGCATAAAAGAAGTACTTATTAAGTGGTAACTATCATCCTTTTGTGTAATTGGGAAATAATGTAAAGATGAGTCCAAAGTATTTCAAGATCTCAGTGTGTGAATGTTGCCTGCCTGGAGTGTTACTAAACAGAGCTAAAGAGAAAGGGAATTGTCTGTACTACAGCCCCATCTTGTCAGGGTTGTTTACTCCTTTGGTCGCTGATATGAATAAAGAACTGAAAGCAAAACTAGGCCTTTATTCACTTCTACCACCACAATGATCATGACTATGTCCTGAAAACTTGGGCCTTGATGGGACCTGCCATTCCTAGTCCCATTCAGAGGGTAGTGGCCTGTGCAACATTTGCTCGGAGACTGCAAACAGGTTGATACCACTCTACCCTCCTGTTTCAGAAAGTAAAATGCTAAAGGCTGCCCATGTGGGACAACCATATGAACCCATCTAGAGCATCTCCTGTGGAAAAAGCAGATCTGTCCTTGCAGAACTGAGCCAAGCTGTCCTTCAATGTGGGCATCTGGTAGAAGTTCATAAAAGCTGTTAGAAAACAGCATTCTGATTGGCATTCTCACATAAACGGTTGATTCTGCATGTTTTTATTCTAGCTAAATTCCAGTTTTAATTTGTATTTTTCACTCTTTGCCTGCATTGGCATCAGAAGTATGAGAAGAAAAAAAATCATTCAAAAATATATCCATTCATTTGATATACATAGATAAGTGAAGAAGAGCCTATGGGATGTGTAAAACATGGATGTTTCTACAACCTAGAACTATTAATTAGTTTTAGGGTTGCTTTTTCAACTTTAAGATATAGGCAATGGCTCACAAATATTTATGTCTCTAAGTTGAGGTGGATGAAATAACCAAATTTTGGGGCCACAAAGATGAACAAGACTATGTCTAGGTGCTTCAAGGCTTCACTCTACAGAGAAAAAAGACTCACAAATAACAACCAAAAGCAGAGATGAAGAAATACAGAAATATAAATAGTGCATAGTAGATGAGTGGATAAAGGGGGAAAGAGACTATAAAATCCTGACTTCTCCAAACAGAACCATTCTTCCTAGAGGTATGAGAATACTGATGGAAGAAGTGGCATCTAAGCTGGTATTCAAAGCTCAACAGGAAATTGAGAGAAAATCCATAATAAAGACATCTCCAGCATGGTGCGGGTGGTGCATGAGAACATTCAGTTTATGAGATAGTTCTGCCAAAGCTAATGAGGAAGCCAAATGAGGGAAAAGGTCAAGGAGTGAGCTGGACTGTGAGGAGCCTTTTGGGCCATTCTAAAGTGTCTGGAATGTTTCTTGTAAGCAATTAGAGAGATATAGGAGTTTAAAGGGAAGTATCACATAATTGAATGCTTTATGTTGAGAAAGATGACTCTGATGCATGCTATCAGGAGCTAGGAAATTCAGTTAACCATTGAAATGGCAAAATCAGAACTAAAAACTAGCATAATTTTAGGGTGTTCTATGTCCACATGAAAGGGTAACACAACAATGAATAAGTATTAAATATATATTGTGCCAAGAGAGAAAACCATGGAAAGCTATGTGACATAAGTAATAGTTAAAGAATTGCTATGTTCATATTGGAAAAGCAACAATAAAATGAGACCTGTGTTTTTGTTCTGGAGATAAAGAAACAGACTTTTGATTTTATCTATTTCACAGATAAGCACTTACATCCTTTCTAGTAAATAACTCATTCAGTTTCTAAGGCCATTCATTCTTAAAGGTTACATCTTGTATTTATTGAACTGGTATCAATAGCTGAGTTACTCATAAGTCAGTGATCATTTAGTAATTTCTGTGATATTATACTCATTAAATGATATAATTATCTGAAAAATGAATGATGACTTAACATTTTTTTAAATGTTAAATCTTCCAAAAGTACATTTTGACCTATTATCTCATTTGATCTGCACACTATTGATGTTAGGTACATCCCCCAATAATGCAGACACCGTGAAACATAATCTTGCTGAAGATTACAGAGAAAGATTGAGGAGAATCCTGACCTCTTATCATGTTTTGGTTGCCATCTTTAGTACCTCTTGGAGTACTCAGGAAGTCTGTTTCTAAATGCAAGTCGTTTGTGAGTCTAAATCAGAAAAAAAAATTACATTTCTGTGGTTGATTACAACTTGTTATTAATATCAATATATTACTTAACCTCTCAACCTTCCTAAGGCCACGACCCTTTAATACAGTTCCTCATGTTGTGGTGACCCCCAACCATAAAATTTTTTTGTTGCTACTTCATAACTGTAATTTTGCTAGTTATGAATCGTAATGTAAATATCTGATATGCAGGATGTATTTTCAGGGGTCGTGACCCACAGGTTGAGAACCACTGAGTCTTAAAGTATCCATAGGTCATAAAAACAACCATTTGCCCTAGCCAGTGTGACTTGGTTGGTTAGGCATCATCATGTGCCTAGCCAGGTAGTGGATTTGATTCCCAGACAAGGAACATGCCTGGGTTGTGGGCTAGATCCCAGTGAGGGGTGTGCAGGGGGCAGCCAATCAATGTTTCCTTCTCACACCGATGTTTCTCTCTCTCTCCCTCTCCCTTCCTCTCTCTAAAAATCTATTTAAAATATTTTTAAAATATATTTTTATTGATTTCAGAGAGTAAGGGAGAGGGACAGAGAGAGAGAAACATCAATGATGAGAGAGAATCATTGATTGGCTGCCTCCTGCAGGCCCGGTACTGGGGATCGAGCCAGCAACCCAGACATGTGCCCTTGACTGGGATCAAACCCGGGACCCTCCAGTCTGCAGGTGAGTGCTCTATCCATTGAGCCAAATAGATTAGGGCTATTTAAAATATTTAAAAAAAAACCAACAACCATATAAAAATTATGATGACTATTTATTGTGCATCTACTATAATAAGATATTTTATATGTATTGAGTCTCTCATTTCATGTTCACAGCAATCATGAAAGAAAGCTATTATTATCCTCATTCTATGGATGAGGGAATGGAAAGTGAAATAAGAAAGCTCTCTATGGTCACATAGTCCTTAAATAGATGGCCAGAATTTTAAACCCATATCGATCTCAATCTAAAGCCACAGCTGTGTTCATTGCCCAGCTTTTCCTCCCTGGGAGGTAGTATAACACTCCCTAATCTCCTAACCCACAGATAACACAGACTTATAATTCAATTCTAAAATTATGTAACACTTCAGCTCCAAGGCTGAATTTCACAGGAAAAATAAAGGGCTTTTTTTAGAATTAGATACATTCCCCAGGAAACTGTAGAGAATTGGATTCCAAAAAGAAGTAAAAAGAAAGAAAGAAAGGACCTGCAGTGCTACTCTAAGTAGAACAATCATTTCTATTTTTTAATAGATATTAAAGAGAATTCACTTTAAAATCTTTCCACCTTACCTTTACCAAAATATACATAACATCAGGTCAAAACTATTCCTATGCACCAGTTCTGGGCCAGTATCTAACAAAATCTTTATTTATTTTTCTTCCCACCCAGCAAACTTGCTGTTTTAGCAGTTGTCTTTGTATATTTGATAAATCCACTAGCAGATGGACGCTTTTCCTCAGCAAGGCGGGAAGGGCGCAGCCTCTGGGTGGGGGCTGCTCTCTGTAATTTTGGGGGCTTAAGAGAATACAGCCATTTCTGCTCTCCATCTGAATATTTGCTTGTGAGTCTTTCTACTTTGCCTCAGAAAGTCTGGACTTGAGAGTAGGATGTAGGATTCGACCTATGATCACATGTGACATCGGGAAAGTCATTTTAATTTAATTTTTAATAGCCAGTGTGATGACACTCTTTACAGGGACAGTTATTTTTTTAATTGAGCTCAGCTTCTAGTTTTAATAATTTATAGATGGCTCTTTACTAAATCTTAAAGTCCAACTGGGTATTCAATTTAGTAGTGATATGAGGTTAGAGAAAAGAAAACCAAGATCAGAAAGTATACAAGTAAAAGTTGACTTCACCTTTTGAGTGGGAAAAACACATACAGAAAAGTTATCTAAGACATTTATTTCTGGGAAGCAAGAGTGTGTGTTCTTGGTTTCCACAGTTACTCTTACTAATTTCTGCTGAATGTCGTATATAAAGATGATAGTGCAAGAACCAAAGGGTTAACTATCTGCAAGATTAAAAATGTAGACCAAATTACAGGAAAAATAACTCACAATTCTGCAATAGCTATGGGCAGAGCACCATCATCACAAGAGTGTACCCTGTGTAAGAGAGGGCCACACATAGGTTCAAGGTTCCCTGAGCGTATGCCAAATGTGTTCTTTCAATTCTGTTGCCTAAATCACTGTATAATAGAGATGAGTCTCTACTAAACTTAACTGTAGATGCTCTATGCTTTGATTTAGATTCTAATGTGTAACTTTCTCACATTATTTTATTACAAATAGCTGTAAAACTGTTGAGAATTATAAGGTCTAAAACAGCACTCTCATTCAGCTTTCTTGGTTCAAAGAAGCTTAAAGCTTAGCTGATTGAGCTTCTTAAAAAAATCTGTCTTGGATCATACTGAAAGGATTATAGAGAGACTAGAGGCCTGGTGCATGAATTTCATGCACCAGTAGGGTCCCTAGGCCTGGCTGGCGATCAGGGCCAATCGGGGCTTTCCTTCCGGCTGCTGGCTGGGGCCTTCCTTCATTCCACTCCACCCCCTGGTAGTCAGCGCACATCATAGTGAACAATCAAACTCCCAGTCTCTCGTTCGAACTCCCGAGAGGACACTTTGCATATTAGTCTTTCATATATATATAGATAATTGAACTTACAACTACCTTTATTTCTCCAAAGAACTGTGTTTAAAAGAACTATCTCTCTTTACCCAATAAGAAATAAAACATTAATGGGACAGTAAAAATGTTTAGTTCCTCTTCACAGTCAACTTCCTCAATTAAAAGTTAAATTCTAACATGAACAAGAGTGTAAAAATATATATGTCCAATTTACTTTGAATATCTTCATAAACTTTTTTTATATATTTTATTGATTTTTTACAGAAAGGAAGGGAGAGGGATAGAGAGTTAGAAACATCAATGAGAGAGAAACATCGATCAGCTGCCTCCTGCACACCCCCCACTGGGGATGTGCCCGCAACCAAGGTACATGCCCTTGACCTGAATCGAACCGGGGACCTTTCAGTCTACAGGCTGATGCTCTATCCACTGAGCCAAACTGGTTAGGGCTTCATAAACTTTTATGATATCCTTTACCAATAAAAAAATCAAGGTTTTACTGCAGACATTAATTTTTCTTGGGGTTAAATGCATATATACACTCATCCTCATACATTAGTGCACATTAAAAACAGCCTATATGTATCAGCATAAATTCTAAACAATTTCTTTGGTAAATATAAAAATCTCTTTGCAATATACAAATTCTATAACATATTTTTGAATATTTATTCCTTCTGGCATGAAGAATAATATTTTGTTTGGGTGAACAATGGAATCACATTATAATACTGATTTGAAGGTTACCCACTTAAATGCCTACCTATCCTCAGTTATCCACTAACTGATCATGTTTAATTAGATGTCAGTTGCATTTATGAGGAAGAATGTTTCAGAGGAGAATAAACATGAAATGAAATAGAAATTTATTGAAATCTAAGTAATAAAGCTACAGAAAATTTGCAATATACACACAGAAAAGAGAAACCCTTGAGATTGTCACTGTACCCCACAGAATGCCTAGAATGTTTAAAAGACTCAATAAAAGTTAATTAAATTAATTCTGAAAGCATTGATAAATGTTTCAAAATATATTAAACGAGAAATATAAGTGAAATAACCAACTATATCCACCTTACTTTCTGGCTAGATTGAAATCTAGGTTCATTCAATTTTTTAACTTTGTTATATATTTTATTTCACCCATCAGATTTAATATTTGTTGCCAAGAGAAATGAGAGAAATTTATATACCCTTCAGAGCCATTTTAATGTTTTTAGAGAAACACTTTATTGATTTAGAGTCACTATTTGCTGTGAGAAGTCAAGAATCTGCAACATTCTTCTTGATGTGCTGCTCTGGAATCTAAAACTTCAATCCCACAGGCCTTTTTAATCACTGAAAAGTCTTCACCCCTTTTGTGTCCAACTTTTCATATTCAGCATACTGTAACATGAGCCATACCCGAGATTCTGCCCTGGATAATTCAGTAATTCTTAACAGCTGACTTCAACTTAAAATATCAAATTTGAGGCACACGGAGGCCTTCTTTCCTTTGGGCCATTATAAAATTCCCAGTCAATGTCATTTTTTTCAGAAAGGAATAATAAAGGAAACTGCTAATTTTGTTACACTTGTATTCTTTAATAACACACTGACATCCTTATCTGATTAATATTTTATTCATAAATGTTTTTAAATTATTTAAGGGTTTTTTTGTTTGTTTTACTTGCACAAGACCAGCTACTGCAGTAGTTAAAAACTAAAAAAAAAAAAAAAAAAAAAAAAAATGCTTGTTTTATCCATACATATAAAGATTCCTTGGAAAACCAGAGTATATATTTGGGCATGATATTTTAAAAATGTTTATACATGAAAGACAGTATACATTCAACCCTGTCTGATGTGATGTTGCAATTATAGCAAGTCCATGCTTAGCTGTTTTTGCTGTAGAGAGCCAGAAGGAGTGGTTGTCAAGTGAAAAGGGAAAAAATAAAATAAAAGAATAAATTCACATCCATAATTTTTTATTCAAGGTAAAATTTCCCAAATAAAAGTCGAAATATATTGATTGCATAGCAATTATTTATCTGTGTGCTTATAATGAAGAAAAATGGAGAAAGAGAAGAGGAAGAAAGAAAAAAAAATAACATTTTTATTTTTCATAAATATTTAGAAGTTATCTCAGAAATATGAAGAGATTAAATTGTACTGGTTCTTATAGGAAATTTCTATTAATTTAGATTAAGTTGGTGACCTAAATTAAAATTAGTCACCATAATTTATAAATATTATGCTGATGATCCAGGGGAAAGAAGCTACTGTTTCATTAATTTTAATGAGAATGTGTTTTAAAATTCATAAAAGATACTTTTTTAAAAAGTATCTATTTATTATAAGTCAACAGGTATCTCTAAAGTTTTTGAGATGCCTGAAAACTCTGAGGTTCCTTAGATAAATGCATATGGCAGTTTTATTTGTGTTATTTAAGTTGTTCAACAAAAGCTAAATTTCAGGTTATGGCATTTGAAAATTGATGAATTTTAAATTAATAGAATACTACAGAAATATTTTTATCCTTATTTCTTTGATTTGATTTTATTTGTTTTTTACAGAGAGGAAGGGAGAGGGATAGAGAGTTAGAGACATCGATGAGAGAGAAACATCGCTCACCTGCCTCCTGCACACTCCCTACTGGGAATGTGCCCGCAACCAAGGTACATGCCCTTGACCAGAATCGAACCTGGGACCCTTGAGTCTGTAGGCCGATGCTCTATTCACTGAGCCAAACTGGTTAGGGCTTATCCTTATTTCTTAATGAACATCCACAATAACTTAGTCAGTCTGGTATACAATTTTAACATTTCCAAGAAATTTGGTAAGTAAATTATTTTTATAAGAGTAATGTACTAACCCAAGGCTGTTATCAGGAGAACTTACTAACTACTCCAAGAACAGCAGAGTAAAACAGTACTTTTCATAAAATCCACAAGATAGAGAAATAGGAAGAAGGCACTTAAGAGTTGGAAACAGCTTTGATTATTTTATAATGCTTATTTTATATTGTTTTCATTAAAACAAATATAAAAGTACTGAAAACATTTTAAATTTAAAAAATAAATTTATATTATTCCCCCTAAAATGTTAACTATTGTTATTTTGGTGTATTTCAACATAGCTATTATTATACTGTAAGTATTATATCTATCTTATCCTTTTCACAATTCTGCAAGTAACACATTTTATGTAATTTAAATGGTATAAAATATATACACTTAAATTCCCTTATTGTTTTGATCCTCTAGGTTATCAACAGGTTATATATTACACAATTTTTTACAGAGACCAGGCCATATATATTATTTTTTCAAAATGTATTATCATAGAATCCTATATAATAAAAGCCTAATATGCAAATTGTCCCCTCAACTGGGAGTTTGACTGGGAGTTCGACTCTTGCTATGACATGCACTGACCACCAGGGGGCGTGCGGAACATGGCGGGCGTCAGTGATGAGGTGCTGTCAGTGGGCAGCAGTGGAGGCACTGCTGGCCCCCATAGCCCCCAACAAGAGTGGGACTGTGGTGGGATGGTGGAGCAGGTGAGCAGGTGGCACCAGGCCAAAGGCAGGTGCCAGCGGGGACCCGATCACCCTGCCAATTGCCCTGCAGACTGCGACCAGCAGTGGCAGAGAGAGAGGGGTGCGGGGCCACCACACAGCTCCCAGACGCTGAGGGAGCCAGGCAGGGGGCCCAGCTCTGACCTATCGCCCTGCAGATGGTGACCAGCGGCCTGCAGGCCCTGATCGCCCAATCGGGGCCGGGCCCCAGGGCGGGATGGGGAACTGGGGGTGGGTGGCAGTGACCAACCTCCCATGGCACCAAGGCTGGGGACTGCAACCTCTCGCTGGCTACCTGGGGGCAGGGATGACAGGGACGAAGGTGCCATGAGAATGCGGGTTGTCTGCAGAGCTCGCTCTCACTCCCCCTGCTAACCTCCCCTGGGGCCCCAGGGCTCCTGTGCTGGGGAAGCCCCCGCACTCAGGTGCAGGACGCCCACGAGGAGCCCCACCCGCACCCACTCGGCCTCTTCCAGGTGAGCCGGGCCGCAGCCTCTGGGAACGCTGGGGCTCCTTTGGGCTCCCCATGGGTTCGAGCAGGAGCAGGTCTGCAAGGCAGGCTGGGAGAGAGTGCGCTGTCCACCCAGCTTCCGTGCGATGCTGCTGGGCAGCCCAGAGGCCCACGCTGCGCCCCAGCCCGCAGTGTCCAGCCTGCTCACCACATCTCCACATGGGGACTCGGGTGCCATGACTCAGGTGGAGGGGGCTCATGGGGGGCCCAAGGGCCCAGGTGCTGCCCAGGGCCCAGAGGTCAGCTGGAACCTCCCCTTCCACGCCAGAGGCTCCCACCTTGATCTCCGGCCAGGCCTAGGGACTGCACCTATGCATGATTTCATGCACTGGGCCTCTAGTATATATTATAATTTCATAACTTTCTTCGCACAAAAAACATACAGAAAACCTTTCTCTGTCAGTACCTATAAACCTGTCTTTACCAATTTAATGACATAATATACAATATTTTGTTTGCCAATTTTATCCTAAGCAACTCATAACTTTTCAAATAACTCATAACTATACTTTTAATGACTCTAATATTCTATTAAAGGGCATACCACAATTTATTTCTTTATTCATTATTTTTTATTACAAATTTAGCCTTTTTCTAGTTTTTTTCTTTTTCCCCATACCCCTGCATTATTTTAATTAATTTTTTCATGGACATCTTTTACTATGTGTGGAATATTTCCTTAGCTTCTAAGAGTTGCAGTTACTGGATCAAATGGCATGATCATTTTAAGACACTGAGACAGATGGATTCTCAGCTTTGTTTCCCCCTTAGAGGCTGTGAGGTATCACAGAAAGACCAGAAACTTGGAGTTAGGCAAACTTGGCTTTTGGTTTACAGGCCATCCTGGGTGAATTTGGACAAGTCTCCTCTTTTCCTATGTTCCTGAGTCTTAAGATGGAAATTGTAAAATAATAATAATAATAATAATAATAATTCTTTCTAGTGTTTTCACGAAGGTTAAATGAAAAAGCTATAAAATCCATCTTTTGTAAATCACTTGTGAATTGGAAAGTAAAAAAATTATTGTCCCTCCTTTTGTTATAATTATACTTTTTAGGATGAAGCTTTTTTTCTCTGTGTATGGAGAACCAAAGATGTCAAGTGACTTACAGATTGCACTGAAAATAGGTTCTTGGAAAGTTGGACATGTGAAAACATTCTAGAACCGAGGTAGTTAGAGTAAGTTATGAAACAGGATTTGCTCCAGAAAATTTTGAAAGTACTGACTGTCGCTTTGGCAGGGAAGCCATGGGAGAAAATTATCCTCTTGTTTCATAACAGACACTAGTTCTGAGGATAAAATGGGAAAGCAAAGCTCCTGGAATAAAGCCTGTTTCAAAGAACCATGACCCAAGTTTTATAAGTGCTCCAAAGAAGTATACTCAGAGAAATGAAAACCACATTATTTCAATTTATACTGTAGCTGAAACTACTGAAAACATAAAATAAATCCCAGATTCAAAATACTAGCCACCATTTTGAACAAACAGCAACAGCTTTTTTAAAAAAACTCTTAACTCCAAGTATGTTTTAGAAAAACCAGCCAGTCCCCCTTAATAATCGAATCTGCATCTCCAGCCATGGATGCTAAGGTTGGTCTTTAGAAATGTTTTTGAAATAAATGTAATCAGGCGTTAAAGCAGAGTGCAGTGCTAAAATGAAACCAGGGAAACGCATCAGTGTATGCACTTTATGTTCCTTGGGGCTTGGTCACTGTTATTTTTATTAAAGAATTTATGTGCCATTATACACCAGTGTTATTTTTTCCTTAGTGAGATGCAAATAGCATATAAAGAATATGTTAAAAGAATTAAATGCTCAAAATAAATCACTTGCTTAATTGTAAAGAACTTTAATGTCCAGCTATTATTTACACTTTTACTAAAAATATGTTGAGAGTATTTTTAAACTAGATAAACATTATTTATTTTTTTAAAAAAAGATACTCATTGTACATATATCATAATACCATAAAAATATTCCACAAATGTGCCAACAACTAGCACATCATACATATGTTGTTGGTAAATCCCCAAAATTCCCACACAACTATGAATTTTTCAACGATCACTTTAAAAAATGAAATAATGTGTATTTTCTTGAATTAATGAGAATGTTTAGGGTTATATAAAATTATCAAACTATTCAGCTAATACAAAAGCTAATTTAAAACAAGAAAAATTTTAGGGAGTTTTTGAAACAATAAGAATGTTTTAGAAATTCTTTTTTTCCCTCCTGGCATTCAAATATATAGCTTCCTTATTTTGAATTCTGTCTTTATTTTCCACACTTAGTTTCCTAAGGCCCCTGGTTGAGAAGTAGATGGGAAGTTTTTATTTATCATTTACTAGCCAGCAGAGGGCAACAGAGCATTGTATACTAAACACCCTCAACCAATTGAAACATTTTATAGAGAAGGCATTGTCCTTCTTAGACAACGATACAAAATAAAATATAAAGAGACCTCCTATCAACTTCACATTAACCAAAATATGGATGTGTATGTGTACCTTAAAATTTTATTGTGTTTTTGATAATTTGCTGTAACTATTGTGAATTTACAATCCAAAACTACTCCAAGGAACATGCATAAACTAAGAAATATCCTAATGGAAATGTTATCCAGTCTTTGAAGGGAATTCAAAAACTACAAATAACCAATAATTGTGAAAAGTTTTTATCAAAAGATCCTTTTACCCATTTCATAGTGGCAGGATAGAAAATGAATCATCTTTGAGCTAGCAGAATGCTTCTATCTTATTTATCATTTTTAAATAAATAGTTTCCTAGTACTTATACTAAGCTTCAGGTTTTAAGCTCAGTTTATTATATTATTATACTAAATATTTTTTAAAAAATAATTTTATGTTAGAGTAATGAAATCTACTTCTCAAAGACTGTGAGGATTATTTATATAACATGAAATGTGAAGAACCGCTTGATAAAAAATCAAATTGAAAGACAAAGTACTATTTCCCTCAAGGTTAAATTGATTGGAAAGTTTGTTTTTTGGGGGGAGGGGTACACCTTATTATGTATTAGAAAGTTACTTTATTCAATACATATCCCTATCATAAGGCCAGAGAATGTATCTCTGGACCTCCCAGCTATCATATTTAATTCTCACAAGAATAAGTGGGGGTAAAGGGGGAGAGATCAACCAAAGAACTTGTATGCATGCATATAAGCCTAACCAATGGATACAGACAACAGGGGGGTGAGGGCATGAGTGGGGGAGTGGGGGGAAATGGAGGGATAAGGACACACATGTAATACCTTAATCAATAAAGAAATTTAAAAAATAAAATAAATAAAAGTTTTAAAGTTAGACTAGAGGTTCTCAATCTTGGCACTATTGGTATATATTAACCAGATTATTCTTTATTGAGTGGGCTGCCTGTATAATGTAAGATATTTAACAGTGTCCCTTGCCTTTATACACTAGATGCAGTAGCACCTTCTCCCTTCCTTTCCCAAGCTGTGACAACCACAGATGATGCTAGACATCGCCCAATATACTCTGGGTCAGGGGAGAGAATGAAATGACCCCAATGGAGAACTCTGAAACTGAGCAAACCTTCAAGCAATTGCCCATTTTTTCTTTAGGAATGGGATAATTAGGTTAAATGCAAAAGGCAAGAATGTCCAGATATCTGCATACAGACTTTCTTTTTATTCCTCTTCCTAGTCTAGCTAAGTATTTCTCAAAATTTAGTATACTATACAGAATTGTAAGCACACAATCATGTTCAATGTACTTTGATAAGAGCTAAAATTAGCATAGGTGAACAAGTCAGAAATCATTACCACCACTGAAAAGTTTAAAAGACTTACAGAAGAGGCAGGCTTAAAGGATATATTTTCACAGCACTTATTTGTTACCAGTGCTATGGAGAAATAGTAGAAATTTCTCTGAGGACATTTAACAGATACACTTGACCTATTAGGAAGGGTGGGAAATGGCAGCTATGGGAAGATTTTTCTGAGAGACTTTCATCTCATACTTAAAGGATGAGTAGGAGTTACCCAGAGGAAGTCTGGGCTCTAAGGCAAATTCTTCAGTCTGTGTTCTTGTCCCTTAATAACATAGTTTCCACCTGGAAAATGCGTTTAATGATGTTCTAGAATGTATAAACATGTCTAAAAAACATCTCTATATTCATGATCACCTTTTAAAATATTTCTTATATGATTGTGAAACATTGAAGTGACCAGATCAGAAAAACCTATTGTAGTGGATAATCTGGTTCATTAATTAGACTTTGTCAAGTGTTCTATACATTTCTGTATGAACTGAATGGAGTTAGCAAAAATTCATAATGATTTAAACAGATGCATTATCCAGATAAAAATAACTTTTAAAAGTGATAAAATTATTATCCTCAAGAAATGATATTACATTGTCAATCTCTAAAGCATCCAATTTAAGAACTGATATCCTTTCTTTAAATTTTCTAACTTTATTGCTCATATTTCATCAGAAAAGTAATTTTAATTTAATTTTTTCAAAGTCCTATTGCACAATAAGCCACATGTGGAATTTAGAGGAAGATAAAAATATAGGTGATGTTAACCAAAATATTATTTGGATACACCAGGATATACATATATCTAAGTTGATTCCTATTTAGACTAGTGTATTTAGGTATGGTCACATTATATTCACTGCCAATAATTATGATAATCAAACTATGAACGTTATATACTCTCAACTGAAAAGAGCAATTAGTAGAATAATGAGTTGTGTTTGAGTTTATACTTTTTCCCGCAAGTATTTGTTTAGGAAAAGCCTTATATCCTGATTTATTGCCCTTACTAAAAGAGTTTACTTTCTGGTGTGAAATACAAGACCTGTGAAATTCTAGCATACTTGTGAAATACAAACATTTTTATTTATTAATCAGTCTTAATGAAAACAATCCCCCTCCCTCCCCTCCGCCGCACTCCTTGAATAAGCAAATGATAAACCCACTGGGGAAAAAGTCAAAATTTAATTGTCTAATAGTTCTTCACTGTTGTCTATGATTTTTAACTTTTCTATATGTTGGTTCTAAAATCATTCAAACAAACAATCTGCATGGCAACTCCAAACAGTTGAGTAACTGAAATCGTGGGATATTGTATTGCTTCAATAATATATCTGTGATTAAAATGAAACTTACTGACAATCTAATTGGCAAGACAGCAGCTAATGTGCTTTTTAAAACATCAGATTCTATGAACCTTAGTGGCAACTGGAAATAATTTAAATATGTAACAATTAGAGATTACATATACTTTAGTACAATCATGTTATAAAATTCTTTTTCACTCTTTTATTGATGGTGTTGAAAAAGATTTTATGACATGGAAAAATTTTATAACATATTATTGAGTGAATATGTAGGTCACACTGCAGTTTTTAGAGTATCTATATATATATAAGGCTAATATGCTAAGTGCCTGACCATTCGACCGTTCGACCGGTAGCTATGACGTGCACAGACCACCAGGAGGCAGACACTCAATGCACAGGCATGGAAACATGGAACAGGCTGATGAATCTCAGAGGGAAGCGGGGAGGGGGAAGGGAGGGAAGAGATTAACCAAATATCTTATATGCATACTAGAGGTCTGGTGAACAGATTTATGCACCAGTGAGGTCATTTGGCCTGGCCTGTGCCCTCTTGCAATCTGGGAACCCTCAGGATATGTCAGAAAGCTGGTTTTGGCCCAATGCCCACAGGCCAGGCCATGGGACCCCACCAGTGCACAAATCTGTGCACCGGGCCTATAGTATGCATATAAGATCTTTGGTTAATCTCTTCCCGCCTTCCTCCCTCCCCACTTCCCTCTGAGATTCATCAGCCTGTCCCATGTTTCCATGTCTTTGTGTTGAGCATCTGCCCCCTGGTGGTCAGTGCATGTCATAGCTACTGGTTGAATGATCTAATGGTCAAACACTTAGCATATTAGCCTTTTATATATAGAGTGAGCTAAAAGGTAAAGAAAAAAGAAAAGGATATACAATAAAATGTTGATAGCATGTTATAAATGAGAAAATTATTGTGATTTTTATTTTATTTTTGCATTTTACAAATGTTCTAAAAATATATCAATACTACATTTTGAGAAAAAGTTTCATTAAAACCAATTAGCTTCTGAATATAGGGACATAAATCACATTGCTTTAAGGATGTATTCTAAGAATATTTGTGATAAAACACCTCCATGCTAAATTTATTAAAAACATTTTTTACTTTGTAATTGAAACATTATAAATAAAAGGTAATGTTTAGAAATATTTGAATAAATAGAATAATTGTTATGATGTTTTTGTTGATAGGTTGTTTTACTGGCTTCAGCAAACATCTATTTTGTTTCAAAGATACTTATATGACACATAAATGAACAAGATATGTACTGTACCAGTGAAATACCACTTTCTAGGTGTAATAAAGCAGCTTTAGATAGGAAATTGAGAAGATGAGATTAGATCAAATCAACAAAGACTTTTAGTTAGAATAATGGAATTGGATGATTTCTTTTGGAATGTGGCCAGGATACTAAAGAGGAGGTGATTAAACTCTTGGGAAAATATATAATTATCCTTGTTAAGACAGTAAGTTAACATGTCATGTCAATTTTCAACAGCAGTTTGTTTCTCAGTGACAGTTGTAGGATATGGATTCAGTATTTATCCACAAGAATGAGCACCTCATATTTAGAATGCTGGTCCTCAGTCACACTAGGAAGCTACAAAATCCCAAAGCTCCAAGTTAGCTCTTCAAATGCTGAAGTCTATAAAACAAATAACAAAACTTTCAATATGATATATAATACTATAATTTAATAAATCTTTATTATTAATGTTATTATTCTTATCATTTATGATAAAGTTGGATACTCTTTTACTAAAGTTAGTAAAACAGTAAATATTTAGGCCCCCTTTTTATTTACTGACCCAGAAAATAACCTTAAAATAAGAAATTCTAATAGAATTTCAATATGCTTTTCAAATCAACATAATACTTCTTTTTGAACCGATTAAAATAAACACCAACATATATACCTCAATCCTGCAAATATTTCTTGAAAGAATTTTTAAAAAGTAATTAAAACCCAAAAACATTAAACAGTTTTATAAAACACATCTGCAGTATTCTATATATATAAAAGCCAAGCAACTGGAACAACTGGAACAACCGGTCACTATGACATGCACTGAAGCCAGCCAACCGGCCCAATTGGGGGCCTGGCTGGCCGGCCAACCTCCCGTGGACCCCACCCATGCATGAATTCAGGCACCGGGTCTCTGATTAAACTTAATGTAAATTACAAAATTGTTTGTGTTTAAATTGTAAGCCTATAGAGTATGTCATTCACTGTGCAGCTGTTAACCATGACCTCAGTTTAACAGAATTTTAATTTATGATAGAATAGTACAGGGGTCCTCAAACTATGGCCCGCGGGCCACATGCAAATACAAATATTTTATTTGTTCCCGTTTTGTTTTTTTACTTCAAAATAAGATATGTGCAGTGTGCATAGGAATTTGTTCATAGTTTTTTGGTTTTTTTTTAACTATAGTCCGGCCCTTCAACGGTCTGAGGGACAGTGAACTGGCCCCCTGTTTAAAAAGTTTGAGGACCCCTGGAATAGTATATACTTGGTTTCAGATATACCTAAAGGAAAAACCAAAAGACAGAAAAATTCTATAGTAGGATATAAATATGCATATGCATCTTTATGTTTTCTAATATACTCTGAATATCTGAACAAACATGTATTATATACTTGTCTATGCCTTCTTATCAGAGTTAAGAGAAACATAAAACCCCTTTGAATATTTTGGACATAAATTCTATATGGAAGAAGAACTACAGATGCATGTACTTCAGCCATTTTCTTATATTTACTCTGGAAAATGAAAGTATATTTTTAAACAAACAAAACAAAACTTGCATATCAATAGTTTTTTCTAGCTAGAACTGAATCTGTAAAAATGACATTACTTTATTTATTTTTAAATTATTTTTTTAATCTTTATTGTTGAAAGTATAACATAAGATCCCCCTTCCCCCCATTAGCCTCTTAGAATGGCATTACTTTGATCATCAACTCTAATTTGCACCTGGCAGTCTGGTGTAGGAGTAAGATCCAGGCAGCCAACTTTCAAATCAGTGTTCAGCCTTGTATTATCGGAATGTCCTCCATATCCTTATGCACAAAATGGGATAATAACAGTAACTGATCTAATAATGTGTTTCTGAGGATTTAAATGAGTTAGAATATATAAAATACTTGGAGCAGTGTACCTCTAGCACCTAAGGCTATGTGAATGTTGGCTGTTATTAT
This sequence comes from Myotis lucifugus, assembly GCF_000147115.1. Classification (NCBI taxonomy): domain Eukaryota; kingdom Metazoa; phylum Chordata; class Mammalia; order Chiroptera; family Vespertilionidae; genus Myotis; species Myotis lucifugus. Next base: position 3,651,443 of record NW_005871168.1, on the reverse strand, counting down.
TTTTATTCTAATTAGAAGTGGAGGTATAGAAACAAAACTAAACAAAAACGCACAATTCCAATATTACTGAAGATAAGTTAGAAATATGGAAAACTCACTACATAATCTACACTAATAAAAGAGAAACATGCAAATTGGTGTCACTCCACTATGCCCACCAGCCAATAGAGTGGCTATGCAAATTAACCCAACAAAGATGGCGGCTAATTTGCATACACAGGCACGGAGCGAAGACTGAAGGCTCTGGCCAGAGTGAAGACTGAAGACTGAAGACTGAAGACTGAAGAGGCTTGGCTTCTCTGCTGCGGCCGGACCAAAGGCCTAGGTCCCGGGTGCTGGAGGAAAACCGGTGCTGGCAGCCAGGGGAAGGAAGGCCTATTGCAGGAATCTTCGTGCAACAGGCATCTAGTTCTATATAATAAAGAGCTAATATGCTAATTAGACTGAAGAGCAGAATGACCATCCAGACAACCTTCTGGACGAAGCCTGGGCTGCGAGGACTGGCCGAGGCAGCCGGGGCTGCAAGGGCTGAGCCCCTTGCATGAATTTTGTGCATCGGGCCTCTAGTATAGTAATAATATAATATGTGTTATACTGTAACATATCTAATGATTAAAGTTTTTTAAATATAGATTTACTTTATCAAGAATCAATGATTAACCTGCTCTGACAGAAAGAAATCTCTAAGTGATTTAGAGGACTAGCTTCTAAATCTGAAGGCTGAGTAGTTTTGAGTATAGCACTAACAAAAGGCATGTCCTGGGGAGAGTCAGTGTCTTCAGTGTCTTCAGACTTCAGGTTTCTCATGTATGAAAAGTTAATCTTGAAGATGAAAATAGCTTCTAATATGAACTGTATATACTTTTTTTAATATGAAAGAGGAAGGGAGAGAGAGAGAGAGAGAGAGAGAGAGAGAGAGAGAGAGAAACATCAATGATGAGAAAGGATCATTGATCGGCTGCCTCCTTCACTCCCTCCAGTGGGGCTTGAGCTTGCAACCCGGGCACGTGCCCTTACTGGGAGTCAAACTGTGACCTCCTGGTTCATAGGTTGACACTCAATCACTGAACTATGCTGGTTGGATTGAATTGTATGTACTTTTGACGTAGGTTCCAACCCTTTGCTCCCAAATAACCTGACCCAAATAAGCACATGCTCATTTAGTCAGAAATTTGGCTTTCATGTTATTGAAGTCTATGTGTGACAATGACTATTAGTTCTCTGTTAGTTGAAGTGGGTAAAATGATTGAACTATATATTACAGAAAATATACTTTAGAACTAGAGAAATAGGTTTGCTGAAGAAGCATTTTCCCAAAAGATATTTTAATAGACAATGAAGTGACTCATTTATTCATTCATTCACTCATTCATTCAACAAGCACTGGAATGCCTACCTGGTACCAGACACTGTTTTGGATGCTGTGAATACAAGAGTGAATAAAATAGTCAAGAATCCCTGACTTATGTAACATTCTAAAAGAAAGGAGGCGGTCAATAATAATAAATAAGAAAATATTAGGTGGGAATATGTGCTTTGGAGAAAAAAAAACGGAAACATAAAGCATGAAAGGGATGTGGGAAGTATTGTGTAAGGATGCAATTTTTAAGTGGGTGGCGAGGAAAAAAACTCTGTGAGGTTTGATTTTATTAAAACATAAAAGAGGAAAGCAAGTAGGTTTGAAAATTTATGGGGGTAAGTATTCCAGCCTAAGAAAGTAAACATCTCTGAGGCTACCTGATAACATTCTGGGAATAGCAAACAAGTGGTTGTGGTGAAGCAAAGTGAGTAAAGGCAGGTAATGGAAGAGGAGATGCTGTGGGAAAGGATGGGAGATCAGCTCATGTGAGGCCTTGCAGACTTCTGGAAACAGTGGTTCTTACTCTAAGTAAGATGGAAAACTATTGGAGTGTTTTGAGCAGAGGATCTCTCTGGCTATTCTAAGAAGAAAAGCCTAGACATGTAGTTACTTCACTTTACATTCTTTCTTAGTAAGGAATGCTGCATTGATTATTTCAAGACAAATACATTTTCTCCCAAGTAAGAACCATATGCAGTTATTCAAGGGAAGCGGAAGATCTTAATCTCCAGGTGTGAATGAGTGGAGAGACTACTATCGCAGTAGCATGGCACAAAATGGGCCATGTTTACTAAAGAGTCGGGCTTCTCAAAATAATCTTCTCCTGGGGACTCACAATGCTCAGATGCCTGTCAGGTCTTTGGGAAATGCTTAACTGTGTTGAATCCAGTGTCTCCCAAGCCTGTCCTACCATGGAACTTTCCCCCATATGCCTTGGTTCCAAGCCAAAAGCATATATTTGAAGCTGGGCTCAAATATAATATCCATGGCTCCTGAACATCTAAACTGAGTTACAATTTGCTCTCTCAACCTCATCTCTAAATTAAAAAAAACATACCACCTCACATGATCATGATGAGAACCATGTTTGTGAAGGTTCCAAAACAGTGCCCTCAATCAGTCCTACTTCCTGGTCCCCTTTTACTAGTATTTATCTTCAAAAACTCTGGTAAAATTTTAGAGGAGTACATTTTAGAGAAACCTTTGTCGCTAATGCTCTGTCAGAAGGACTTTGCAATATAGCAGTTAGTTTTAGAACATTGACAATCTCCCCCAGATACTGAGATGCTAAAAGGCAACCACAGTCACAGTAGTTCACAGAAAAATTGAGTATATCATAATTTATATACTTTAGTGATCATTAGAGACTGTTAGGCAGAATGGAACACATGACTAAGTGAGGCCAATGGGGTTCGTTCTCATCCTTTCCTGTATTAAAAACACGGACTCACCCTAGCCTGTTTGGCTCAGTGGGTAGAGCGTTGGCCTGAGGACTGAAGGGTCCAGGGTTCGATTCTAGCCAAGGGCACATGCCCTGGTTGCAGGCTCGGTCCCCAGTGTGGGGTATGCAGGAGGCAGCCAATCAATAATTCTCTCCCATCATTGATGTTTCTATCTCTCTCTCCCTCTCCTTTCCTCTCTGAAATCAATAAAAATATATTTTTTTAAAAATGGACTCAGCCCTGGCCAGGTGCTCAGTTGGTAAGAGCGTAATCCCTATACAATAAGGTTGTGAGTTCCATTGAGTGGTCAGGGCACATACAAGAATCAATCAATGAATGCATAAATAAGTGGAAAAACAAATCGATCTCTCTCTTCCTTCTTCTCTCTCTCAAATCAATTGGGAAAGAACAACAACAACATGGGCTCAGGTGACAATGCCTGAGTCTTTATTTTAGTAAGACAAGACAACCCATGAAATCTCCTTTCTGTGGTTCCTGGCTTGGGGCACATACTAGTAACTCCCTATTCTAAAAGGCAGAGTAGGAAACAAACAAAAATAATGCTGTTAAGGCCCTATGCCCAGCTGGTGTGCTTCAATGTTTGAACATCCACCCACAAAATAGGAGGTCACAGTTTGATTACTCATCAGGGCACATGTCCAGGGTGCAGGCTCAACCCCCAGGTTGGGGTGTGCAGGAGGCAGCCCATCAGTGATTCTCTCTGTCATCATTGATGTTTCTATCTCTTTCTCCCTCTCTGAATTCAATAAAAATATATTTAAAATTTTCAAAAATGGCCTATGTACATTTAGAAGAAAATGTCATCATAGTAAACTTTATTCACTTCATGAATAGTAATAAAGTTACACATATTTTAAAACCCTACCTATCATTATTTTCTTTCATTTTTGTTTTACTGCTCTAACCCTAAATCATTTATTTCTTCTTTAACTCCTATTGCATGTAAAAATCTAGATCCTACTATATGTGATTTATTACATGTGACTTGCTGCTGTCACGTATGACAACCAGAATCAGTAATACTGTATTGCTTATTTGAATAAAAATAAGTTTTTCCTCAGGTAACTACCATAAGAGTTTTAGTGAGGAAAAATGAAAATTCTTAATTATCAGGAGTGGGAGTTTAAAGATATTAGTACAATATCAACATGGTATTACTACAATATCAGTATGTCCCTTTAATATTTACTAAAGGGACAAAGCTTCTGAAAACACAGTAGATGTTCCAATAGATATGAGTTTATTTTCTTTTCATGAGGGTTACTTTAGGTTACTTTCTAAAATGAGTCTTTTCTTATATATACAAACTTAGAAAATATTCAAATATTAAATTATTCAAATATTCAGCCCAGTTCATTAACTTAGAAACCAAAAATTGCACAGATTGTTCAGCAATTTTGTGTACAAATTGCTAAGCTAGCTGTTGTGCTGGGGAGCAGGGCAATGCATTTTGGAGAACGCAGCACAGCCTCTGTGTACTCTGTATCATGCTGCTTCTCAGCAGATCTCTGGCAACTTCCGGCATGCGTCCCAGGCTCCCTGATTCTAGAGCTTCTTCCTAAGAGGGGAACAGAGAGAAACTTCTGGTTTGTAGTTTCCTTAGGAACTCTCTGCTCTTCCTGACCTGAGAAGTGATATCTGGAATCCCTGCAGAGACCCTGGGAGTTTTGTTATTTCCTGAGTAACCTTATGAAAGATAAAATCATATCAGACCCACCCAAGAGTTCCTACTGCTGCAGAATTTTTGCTGTCAGAGAAGCCCCTATTCACAGGACTACTCTGATGTGCTATTTTCAGGTTTCCTCAAAATTCTCAAAAAGACGTTTTAGGGATCCTAAATTTCATTAGCTCCAAATGAGATCAGAATTCTCTAAATGGCCCTAGCTGGTTTTGCTCAGTGGATAGAGACTTACCCTGTGGACTGAAGGGTCCCGGGTTCCATTGGTCAAGGGCATATGCCTGGGTTGCAGGCTCAATCCCCAGTAGGGGGAGTGCAAGAGCCAGCTGATCAATGATTCTCTCTCATCATTGATGTTTCTATCTCTCCCTCTCCCTTCCTCTCTGAAATCAATAAAAATATATATTAAAAAATAATAATTCTCTAAATGGAACTTTAGAATCCATGATGACTTCTTCAGACCAACTGATCAGGATAGGGTTTCTGGGTGCAAATTAAGATACTGTCTCCTCACCTTGCTCTTTGTCTTCTAACCAGCCAGCCTGAATGAGTCAAAGTTCTTTTGCACTTTCCTGAATACCTGGCATGTGCAGGTGCTATATCATGTGTGCACACTCACACTTGCACATATACTCAGATACATTGAGTATTTCATGTATTCTCCCAGATAACTTAATGTTCAGTAGGAAAAATGGGAGAGTTGCTATGATTATCCATCTCCAGCTGTCACTTAACCCCAACACTCTGTTGTCAGGTAGGTTCCACTTTGGAACTTGTGTAGCTTCTTTTTATTTTATTTATTTCATTTATTTATTTATTTATTTATTTTTATTAAGGTATTACATATGTGTCCTTATCCCCCCATTAGCCCCCCTACCCTCCCGCTTGTGCCCTCACCCCCCCCCCCAGTGTCTGTGTCCATTGGTTATGCTTATATGCATGTATACAAGTCCTTTGGTTGATCTTTCCCTTTTACCCCCACATTCCCCTGCCTTCCCTCTGAGGTTTGACAGTCTGATCAATGCTTCAGTTTATGTTGTTCATTATATTCCACAAATGAGTGAGATCATGGGATATTTATCTTTCTCCAACTGACTTATTTCACTTAGCATAAACTGACTTATTTCACTTAGCATAATGCTCTCCAGGTCCATCCATGATGCTGCAAATGGTAGGAGTTCCTTTCTTTTTACAGCAGCATAGTATTCCTTTGTGTGTGTGTAGCTTCTTAAAGTATGAGCTCTGGGGTCCTGGTGAATGGGTTTCTGTTCACATCTTGCCCCTATAGAGCCCTTTACTGTTTCTTGCACAGAGATAATATTTATTAAGTGGTTGTTTGCATGGGTAAGAGAGTGAGTCAAAGGAAGTTCTCAGGTACGTTGAGTTTCACTTAATATAGATCTCTAATATCTTCTGAATACAAATGTCTTCATATGCCACTTTTACTGATGTAATGGACACAAAAGCATACTTTGGATGAGGCAGGGGAAGAAGAAAGGATCCACGTATATGCATCGGAGACCTTGAGAAATCTTAGCAAACTTTGGGAAACCAGTCGATAGACAATCTTTGGAAGTACGATGAAATAGGCATCCTTCCAGAGATTCTACTTTATATTTAAAAATATACTTCCTGCCCTAACTGGTTTGGCTCAGTGAATAGAGCATCGGCCTGTGGACTGAAAGGTCCTGGGTTTGATTCCGGTCAAGGGCATGTACCTTGGTTGTGGGCACAACCCCAGTGGGAGATGTGCAGGAGGCAGCTGATCGATGTTTCTCTCTCATCAATGTTTCTAACTCTCTATCCCTCTCCCTTTCTCTCTGTAAAAAATCAATAAAACATATTTAAAAAAAAAAAATATATATATATATATATACTTCCTTTACTTAGTTAAAGTTGAAAATCTTTACTTTAAATGCACTCACATCATATGAGTATTTGAAGATCTCTCTCTTAAAACCACATCTTATCCCAACAAAAGATACCAGTCTATGTTTTTCACTAAATACCCCTTTTTTTCCAAAACCAAACAAATGTCTCTTCCTCTCTCTCTGAAATATAATATATTTAAAAGAAAGTTCTCATTATAATAGAGTGCCCATTTATGAACTAGATATGTTCTAGATCAGTGATTTTCAACCTTTTTCATGTGATGGCACACATAAACTAATTACTAAAATTCTGTGGCACACCAAACATTGTATTTTTTGCTGATATGACAAAAATAGGTATTATTTTTATTAATCCACACCAGATGGCTATTGTTGTGTTGGCTGTTGCCATTTTTTTACTTGCCAATCTAAGGGAAAAGAGTCAGGTATTGGATGTTTTAAAAATGTTTTTCAGCATTTACTGCACATTCTTGTTTTTTTTTATTGCTGGATTTTGGCTGGAGTCTTTGATATCTTATCTCCAGCATGTTTACTGAGTTTTCAGTCAGCTTTCTCAGGATTAAACTATCCTTCACTTTCAGAGATAGGTACTGTTAGCCAGATATTTCTTTCTACAAAAATGCTGTTCTGAGGTCAGCTGTTGTACCAGTAGCAACCAAAATGAGTGCACAATTTACTTTAAACGATTATCTTTTGTTAGGCAATGCAAGTGTTCACTTAAAAAAAAAATAGAAGAGTAAATCCACCCCAGACTCTCTATCTGTCATGAATTTCTCCTCTCCAGACACAACCACTGTGAGCAGGTCCTGGTATATCCTGATAGATAGCAAATAATCATTTTGAAGTGATTGTACATAACTTTGTAGATAATAATTTATTAAAAATAGTTCTAAATACCAATATTTATCCTTTATAGTACACTCACTATATTTCAGGTGTTTTACATACAGTGTCTTATTGAATAGCAAGACAGAAAAATGAATGAATGCAAGAATGCCCATCAGATGTGTTAGGTTTGTTTTGCTTTGGGTGTGATTTGTTCATATTTTGCTAATATCTCAAGAGTCCCTATTTCTCAGAAAAGAACACAGAACTTTGGTGTGGTAACAGGGCTAAAGCTGGGAGGTTGGGGTTTCAGGGTGGGTATATGGGTTGTCAAAGCCCACCCCCTTTGGTTTTAAAATGCTGAATTGCTTCTCTTATAATAAACTCTGGGTTAGTCAAGGATGCTTTTGCATTTGTCCTTCTTCCTTAATTAATTTGCCCTTGTTAACATTCTAGTATTATTATTTTAATAATCACCTGAGGATTTTATTTTATTTTAGAGAGAGGGAGAGAGGAAAGGAGAGAGAGAAACATCAATGTGAGAGAGAAACATCCATCAGTATGTTCCCTGAGTGTTCCAACTTGGGGTGGAACCTGCAACCTAGTTCCTGACAGGAATCCAACCAGCAACCTGTTGGTGTATTTGGGGCTAACTGAGCCACCCAGCCAGGGCCCCATGGTGAACATTCTAATACCTGTACAGAGTCGCTGACGTTGAATGAGAGGCTCTCCAGTGAGACGCAAGGAAAAGACCCCCTAGCCCACCCTGCGCCTTGGAATTGGACGGCAACAGCTTCAACTTTCCTGGCCGGAAAGCTCAGTTGATTACAGCATCCTCCAGATAGGGCAAGGTTGCGGCTTCCATCCCCGTCTGGTCTGGGCACATGCAGGAATCAACCAATTAATGCATATATAAGTGGGCAGGAAATTGACATTTCTCTCCCCTCTCTCTCCCTCCCTCCCTCTCTCTCTGAAATATAAAATATTTTCCAACACGTGATCGTTGTAATAGAGTGTCCACTTATTATCTAGGTCAGCGATTTTCAACCCTTTTCATGTTAAGGCACACATAAACTAATTACTACATTCTGTGGCACACCAAGAAATATATTTTTTGCCAATATGACAAAAATAGGTATCATTTTTATTAATTCACACCAGATGGCTATTGTTGTGTTGCCTGTTGTCTTTTTTTTTTTTTTTTTTTTTTTTTTTTTTTGGGGGGGGGTGGGTAATCTAAGGGGAAAAGTTAGGTATTGAATGTTTTAAAAATTCTTAGGCACACTAGTTGAAAATCGTTATTCTAGATAATCTCCTCTCCAAACAGCTCGTTTGCCTAAATTTGATTTTTTTAATGGTAATGGGGAAGGGTGAGGGGTAGAGGTTTCCCAACTCCAGGAAGCGGTAAGGAAGAGGTTAAGCTGGACCAGGAGGATTTTTGAAGTCTTTGGCTGGGAGGTTCCATTTGGAGAAAGGTGCAGGGGAGCTAGGGTTGGCGAGAGGAACCAGACAAGTTCCCATTCGCTTGGATTTCTGATCCTGAGCGGTTTCATTCTCACCTGAGGGCGCAGTCGGGCACCTTTGGTGTGTGGATGAAATATTAATGACCAGAACTTGCCAGACAGGACAGAGTGAAGGCTGGGAAGTACCGCGCGGCCCCTTTAAGTGTTCCCGGGTTGGGGAGGAGAGGGAGGAAACTGGGAGCCGCGGGGACGCTAGGGGAAACCCACTAGCAATTGAGCCAGAGAAGAGGCAGCGTGAGAGTAGAAACTTCAGACGCGGCTGATCCCGGCGGAGCTCCGCTGTGTCGCCGCGGCCTTGCTCCCGCCGCAGCAGCATCCTCCTCGCCAGTCTCGCCGCCTCGGGAGGTTCGGGAACTGCCTCTCTGCCACTTCCACGTGCCAGGTTGCGGGCAGCCACCCTCAGAAAGTTTGCGCCCCGGCGTCCCAGCGCGGAGAGTTCGGGGTGCCTCGCGCGCGCGCCCCTGCGGGCGAGGGGCTGGGGCGATGGTGAGCGCGGCTCCGGGCCGGAGGCGCGAGGGAGGCATGCGTGTGTCCGCGGACCTGCTGCTGTCCCCGGTGCCCCCCGTATCACCCAAGTGATGGGAACAAGGGCCCGCCCAGGCAGCCGCCGTCGCCGCACCGCCCCCTCGTTCGCTCCCGGCGCTTGGAGTCACCCAGGCACACCCCTGGCACCCCGAGCCCGTCTTCCCGAGCTGCCGCCGTTGTCTTGCCTGCCTTCGCCGGGAGTGGTCAGCTGTTGACTGGGCTCGCCTGTGGACGGAGAAGCACTTTTTGGCCTCCCCTGATTCATTCTCACACCCCAACTTTGCTGCCGCCGCGCCTGCCCTCGCCGCGGCGCTAGGCGCACAGTGTGGGGGCGCACGCCGGGAGGCTCCGCCAGCGCGTGCAGGCAGGAAACCGCACCGCTGCTCCTCTGCTTCGGCTCTTTGTTGTTGGCTTTGGTTGGTCCTTGGAAGTGGCCGAGCTTCCTCGGAAACCTTGGAGCCAGAGAAGGCAAACCTTGGAATTCTTAGTCTGCAAAGTGCTCTGCGATATTGACCAGCGTCCGGAAAGGTCGACAAGTAATTCCCCTGAAAACTCCTGGCGGATTGACCCACGTTGCTTATATTAAGCCTTTGTGTGTAGTGTGTGTGGTGTGGCTTCATAAATTCGGGGACCCCATTTCTACACCCTCCTCTTGGCATGAGACTGTATGCAGGATCCACCCGAGGACAATGATCGCGGAGCCTGCTCACTTTTACCTCTTTGGATTAATATGTCTCTGTTCAGGTAACCTCGCGTCTTCTTTCTTCACCCTGCATCCCTCTTGCACGCCCCTTCTCCACCTCGCAAATCAAACCCCGAACTGCATTTCGGCGACCTCTCCTTTCTAGGGCCAGAGGAGCTTGGTCCCTGCAAGACTTTCAGGCAAAACGGTTTCTAGTTCGTACTTTGCGTCGTCCCTTTACCCCTATCCCCCCAAGTCCCCCAGCCTCATTGTAGACTTCGGCCTTTTGCCAAGTTCAGGGCACGCCCAGGTCACTTGGCAAACGCAGGTCTGAGCTCAAGGGTAGGAGGAGGCAGCAGTTGGCGGTGAGCGAGGGCCCCCAGGATGAGCCTAAGTGAGTTTCATCCCTGGGCTGCTTCCTTTGGGGAGGGTGGTGTGCGCCGGGGTAATCTTGTGGCTCGGAGACCCGCCTGGATTCCTGAACCTGGTCCTCCAATTCGCCCCTCCTCCTCCGAGCACAAGGGGTTATTAGTAGTTGTTTTATGTAACTAAAGTCTGTAATTAAATCTGATTCTGTAGAAACTTCAGGAAATAACTCCTTCCTACGGTAGGATATAAACTAGCCACTCTGCCTGGCTGGGTTTAGAAGGAAAACAGGCGGTTGCAAGTATCTGAAAGGGAACAGTTAGTTAATTGCCTGGGAATTTTCATTGGCAAAGGAAAACAGAAGGTTGGATTTAGGATTTGGGGGATTAATTAAATAGTACTGAAACTCCCCAGATGAGGTGTTGGAAGGATGCTGCAATGGGATCCTTCTGACATAGGAGAAGACACTGTATCTACACTTACATATAGTTTTTTTACACTCCCTAAGAAACTTTTACTGTGGGTGAACAGAGTCACGACTCAACTTTTCTTTCTTTCCTTTTGGTAGATTCTGGTTTCAATCAAGGATCTGATTTCAGGCCCTAAAACACACACACACGCACACACACACACTGCACCTCAGGGAATTTGTATAGTGGAATACTGAGCTTCAAGTTGCATCAGGGCCTATCGGTTAAAGTCACTCAATTAGCTTGATTATGAAATAGTTTTAAAAGGTTGGTTTGAGCTTTTTATGGTCCATGGCTATGGTTTATATTTTGACTGAGGATTTTACTTGAGTTAGTGAAATATGAGAAAGAAAAATGCATCAGCTAAATAATAGCAAATAAACTCCTAAAATAATTTCAGCCCAGGAACATTTGCAACTAAACTAAATAAGAAGTTCATTAAATTGAGGAAAACAGAATACTGAAGTTCCAGCCTCCGATATTTGATCTGTGTTATGGTGGATGGATCAATAGATTAAACCAACTCTTAGGGTCACCTCTTCTTACTTCCAACTTCTCCTTTCTGTAATGTAGCCTTTTGCTTTTTTTCTTAGTTTGCAGATCTGAATGATTGAATAGTTCCCACCCCCCAGACTGGCCATGCATGCAAATCAAAAACATTAAGATCTGATCTCTCTATTTGTCTCTCTTTGCTGTGTCTCCCCTTAGTTTAATTTACAGCTTCAGATACCTTTGAGATTTTTGTTGATTCACCTTCTCAGTTAAAGTTTATTCACGTGTGTAAAGTGAAGTGTCAGTGTGATAAATGACTGGAGGGGCAGATTACTGAAGATAGGGGGATTAATGGTCATTAGTCACTGTTTGAGCTGAGTTTGTATATGTTGGGACATTTTATCATGGCTGTAGATTAAAGATAGAGTCACACTAATAGGGAGGGTATTTATTACTGAAAGCTGGTTGCTTTCCTGTGCACATTCTGTCTTTACTTGGAAAAATGTCTGGGGAGGGGGCGTACTGTCCTTTCAGATTTAATAATTTGATTCGTAGTTAGTATCTGGGATTTGAATTTAAATAGATGAGGCATTTATCATCTTAGACCTGAACTCATTTCTGGCCTTGTTTTTCTGATTTAATTCTCCATTTAAGCCACTGATGATTTTTAATAAACCTAAGGTTTTTCCTATAGGTGTGCTTTTCTTCTTCTTTGGCCAGGTTGCAGGTCAGAAGTGCTCTCTCATATTTAACCTGAAGCTCTTAATCATTCCCCTGATGACTTAGACTCATGCTGTGAATCTGAACTTGAGAGGCCAAATTATTAGGCTGCTGGGGTGATTTCATGGCAGTGTGCTATTCTAAAGCCACACTATTGATTTGAATAAAACTTCACAGAACTCAGAGAAGTAGATTTGGGCGTGCTCAAGACACCTGGTCAGGGAATGAATGAAGTTCTTGAAAGATTGTGTTTCATGTATTGCCTCAAGCGTAAGATCACAGTCTATCGCTTGTTAATGGAGTGTATTTAAGAGAAATGTGGTGAGCTTAAATAAATCAAAGCGCACTGGGGGTAAGGTACCTTCAACAAGATTTAACCTGTAAAAGCATCTATTGGTTGTCAGTCCTTTTTTCTTTCTTTTTATCATGGATGCCAACTTAACAAAGTCCTATAGTTTTCTTCAAACAGATTATAAACTTCATTTTGATGTGTTGATGTCGTACTTAACATCAAATTCTATGTTTAAGAGTATGTGTTTGCTTTGTGGTGCCTTTCTTTCATTAACCAAATGCTATAATATATAACTTTTTACTCTAGGAAACTAAAATTTTGAAGAAAATTAGGTATTTCTTTAAAAATTCATTTTTAAGGTGAATTTTTTTAGTGAGTTTGTATATCTGAGTTCTTTTCTATGGATAGCTAGGCTTCTGGTGAAGGGAGCAGGGTGGGTAGCCCTAAAAAAAACCTGTGTGATGTCTCAGGAAGTGGTTCCTTCATAGACTTCCTCTCCTCAACTCCAGTTGCTCAAACTTGCTTTTAAGTGACAAAGTGATTGAATTTCAATTCAAATTTAAAGTGAGAACTGACTTTCAAGTAAAGTGGGAATTCATTTGTGCTATCTTTTTTTCCTTTCTTTTTCTTTTAGAGGGCGGATTTTCTTTGTTTTTTGAAGAGGGACACTTTTTAGAAAAGTTGCACTATAGGAGCCACTTATCTGGGTCATTTATCTCTTTTACTTCCCTCTTCCTTCTTTTCTCCCTCCTTTCTCTCTCTCCCTCTCTGGCAAGATTTTTTGGTAATTCTAATCATTTCTTATTATTATCTTTATAAACTTCTGGCTTTTAAATATATTTACCTGAATACTATGACAGCACGGAAAATATTCTTGTATCTTGATAAAAGGTCCTCTAACACATGGCAGTTGTTTGCTTGTTTATATATTTTACATTGAGCAGATATCTATCATGAAAAATACTGGGCAAGGGGAATAAGATTGGGAGGAAACAGAATGACAGTTTACCAGTGGAGATCATAAATAGTTAAGTCTTCACCTGTCATCTTCTGTGTTAACAAAGGATGCCAAGGTGATGCTTATCCTAATTTCCAGCCCCTTGAAAAAATGATTACTTCTTAAAATAAAAGTATAACTGCCTTGCAAGCTTTATTTCTTATATGAAAACATAAGGAAATAAAAATTGTTATTCAATTAAAAATTAGGCCTAAGGTCATCTTCAGAATAAATTAAGAAATTTGGTAGTAAGAAAGGCGGGGCGGGGGGGAGGGGCAGGGGAGGAGGAGTGAAACCAGAAATAGATCCAGAATTTAGCTAGTTTAAAAATATAGGAAGAGGTGGAGTGGAAGTAGAGCAGCCAAAATCTAAGTGTACCCTCTGACCACACACAGCTTGAAAAACATCCCTGAAAAACGGACTTCTGAAAATTTGATGTCAGCGTATAGACTCTGTACTTAACAACTATATAAAGTAGACATTTTGCTTTTTTTAAAAAAACAATACATTTTGAAATGTTTAATTCTTTAATGAATTCATAGACTAGTTTTTTAAAGCTACATTTAATAAAACTTTAGAATATTGACTACCTCAATATATAGAGGAGTAAAAACTAAGTACTTACCTTTTATCTTCCATATCATAACATCTTTGCTTAGAACAGACTAATCAAAGTAAAAGAAGGAAATTAAAAAATGAGATTGATTTTGATCTCTGGGGTCCTATAAGAAACTTTATGACAATAACTCCTATTGCTATGAAAGTATGATCATAATTTATTGAACATTTACCATTATCGTAATGTTTATGAGAATCCTATGACATAGGTGCTGTTATTAGTAAAATTATTACCCTACCCTTATTTTATGATTGTGGAAAGTACATCATGGAGAGTTAGGAGATGTGGAGGAGCATGGATTTGAATAAAGTTGATTCTAAAACTCTTCACTACCATGTACTTCTGTCGTTAAAAAAGAGAGATGAAGAATTTAAATCAGAAAACTTGTGGTTCAATCATTTTTTATTTTGAAACTTGTCCCAAAAAATCCACCTAAAAAAGACGTGGTTTGAGCACTTACGATTTTGAAAGGAAAGCATTCCTCTTCCTATCAGAAAGTAGCTGGTCTGTAAAACTTGAGATCACTAGGCGACACAATTAGTTCATTACACCCAGCCTACTCCTGTTCAGCCTTTATCGACTCTGCATTTCCTGGCATGCTTTTAAAAGCAGTGATTGAACAGAAGTCAAAACAGTGATGCAGGTGTGCAGAAATTCCAAGTTGTATTCTGGAAAATGAGTGCCATTCTCATGCCCCCTTGAGGAAAGATTTTGCTCTAAGACCCAAGGCAAATAACTGGTACTCATCAAGGAGAGACAATCATTTCCCCTGGGTTGCTCTTCCCCTCTGGGTTGGATATGGGCTGGCGGTCATTTGGTAGTAGATGAGCCTTCTGCTTGACTGCTGTTCACAGATGACTCCCTTCATGGTTACTGATCATGGAAGAGTTGAGTGTTAGTTAATACCTGGTTGATCAGCTGGTTGGAAACTGCTTAGGCATAGCCAATAAAGTTGCCATCCTGTGGAGATCAAAAGGCCAGCTCCTTTCTTTACAATTCTGGATTAGCATGGTTTCCTATTCTCCTTCTCCCACCACCTTCAGCCTTTCCTCGGTGTTGCTGTTGAAGAGGAAGAAAAAAGATTATCTGTAGTGTACAGGGAGAGAGCTTTGATCTCCACTTCTTTGCCTTTTCCTCTTGCTCTCTAACCATCCAAAGGCTATTTCTCACACTGGAAGGTGTCATGTTGCTTGCTTCATGGGAGAGCTGTCTCATTTTCCTTCAGCCAAAACAGTCTGCTACAAATCCCCTCTCTTCTGTGATTTTACTTGGCTTCCAAACATCTTATGACAATGTTGTTCCACACATAAAACAATATTTTGAGCTGCATGACTGTGCGTATCTTTCTGACTACATTGCAGGGAAGAAATGCCTCTGTGGTATTCACAGCTGTCCATGGCTTAGGGCCAGAAAAATAATATCTGTTCATTTTACTTAATTAGTTTATTTGATTGTATAGCAGGGATAGTGTATAGCAGGTAAACAATTGGAGAAACATTTTTGGATCTAAAACATTTGATGCTAAATCATCTATAGAATTAATGCCTGTCACCCAGTTTGACACTTAAATGAAGCATTAAAAACACCATCAATGGATACAAGCAAATGCCAACAGAACAGTGTAGTTCTGCGTTAAGTGGGGATATTTTCACTTTGTGTCAGCTGATTGATTTGGATGTAGGGAGTAGTAGGCTTCCATTCCTAATAATGCAGTGTATTCTGGTGCTCTATTTTTTTAGATTATGTTATTCTTTACTGGAAAACCTATTTAAAAATTTTTTTTCTTTACATATTTTTATTGATTTCAGAGAGGAAGGGAGAGGGAGAGAGAGATAGAAACATCAATGATGAGAAAGAATCATTGATTGGCTGCCTTCTGTATGCTCCACACTGGGATCGAGCCCACAACCCAGGCATGTGCCCTTGACCGGAATCGAACCCAGGATCCTTCAGTCCTCAAGTTGACGCTTTATCCACTGAGCCAAATCGGCTAGCGCCCGGCAAACCTATTTTTAAAGCTCCTCCAACTGTAGCAGCTCATGGTTACACTATGTGAAATGTTCTTGATTAAATTTCAGAAAGTACCAAGTTCAAAGTATGGGTCACCTGTACCTGTGTTCAGCTCCTCTGTACCTGACCTGGGACCAGGGACAACTTGTCCATAGTCAGCCACAAAAGGAGCATGTAGTCCTCGGAATTTACCCCTAAAATTATTTGCAAGAAGTTCTGCTTGAGAATAGAGACCCACTTTGTATCCCCACTGTTCTGTAGATTCTTCTTTTAATGTGAGGAACAGTAAGTAGTATGTTAGGGATAATAAAATTGTTATAGTGGACCATTTAGTACTTTAAAAATCATTTTAGGTGTATGTTTTCTCTCAATTTAACTTAAAATCTCAATGAGCATTACAAGTGTTTATATGACCATAAAATCTTTTTTAGCATGATATATATGGTCATAATTTATGCACCATTATGGAAAAAAAAAAAAAAAACTACTTCAACTTGGTAAGCTCATTTCTGGTTGTTAGCAGAAGAGAAAATAGAGGCCGGGTTTTCGTTTCTCTCCACTAACATGACCGAGGCCCTTTTATGTCATTCACAATTCCAGGTAGAGTTTGAAAGGAAAATGGGGCCAAAGAATAAGTGAATCAGACCACATGTCTGTTGCTGGTTCACTTGTCATCATATGGTGCTAATGAGATCTACAAACTTACATAACCTGCCTACTCTGTTATATCTTCTGTTTTAACGTGACCCCCCTCGTCCCCCACTGATGATATACTAACTTTTAGTTTGGCTAAAAGTGTCTGCCTACAATTCCTTTCCTGTATGAAGGAAATATAAGTGTACACTTCTTAGTTTCACAGATCTAAAGCTGATTTTGTTTACTCAGCCTAGATTTAAAGGCCACCTTTATTACTCTGAAACTTCACTGAAATGGTGCTTGCTCATCTATATATCAAAGTGAGTTAAAGCACATTTGTACGTGTTAACGATACACCTCTGGATAGCTTTAAACTACTTTAGTTGCCTGGTTTGGGAAGTAATTGCAGTGTCTGCAGACTGTTCAATTAGCAAGTTGTCCCTATAAAGTAAACTGGCTTGTACAGGCTGTGAAAGATAAACTCATCTGTTTTTCTCCCTCCTTTTTGAAGGGAGGTGAAAGTCTTAGCAATCTGGTGTCAAGTTTGGAACTAGAACTTGCTTAAATTTTAATGAACTTTTCAAAACCTAAACATGCAGAAGGAAAGCAAGAGAGAGAGGCAGGGCCTTCACTTGGATCCTATGCAGAGAGGATGAACATTTGCTTGCAAGTTAGTTGCTATTAATCTCGATGAATTAGGATGGAATAGAAGCTTCATAAGGATAGTGTTTATTTAGAGTCAATATGGCGAGACAGGAAAGAAAATTCATTGCAGTATTTGGTCTTTTTCCCTATTAAGGGTCATTTAATCCTAAGAGCTCATCATTTCCTGCAGCCTTATATTCAGAGTTACCCTTTCACAAATTTGACATATTTAACATAATGTTTTAAAAGCATGGTTATAAATATATATGCTAAATATATTTACAATATGAATAATATAAAATATATACATAATATTTAATACATATATTTTTATATGATAAATGAGGAAAAATCAAGTGATTCATTATATGATGAAATGATACAGTATAGGCCCAATCCCACTGGATCTGAAGGACTATGAATCCATAATAATAATATCTCTAACAATGGTAATTACAAAACCTAAATTTATGACTATATCTACCTGGCAAAGTACGAACGTGCCTTATCTAATACCACATTAGGAATTAATGCACTGCTCTTGTCCTTGTTTACCAACATGGAAAGTGAGTTTCAGAAAAGTTAAATTCCTTGCCTAGAGTTAGTTAGCTATTTGGGTGGAGTGAGAATTTGAAAACAGCCCATCTGATCCCAGAATTTTTGCTCCTCACCATTATACAGACATATTACATTGGTCCTTTAAAGGAAGACCATTGTAGATGAAATAGTATAAATGTGTGGATACCAAGGCTAGGAGGCTTTTTTATGAGGGAACTAGCTTGTGCTGCCACGCTTTGTTAATTCCTTTTTAGCTGTTAGATTTTTCTGGTGTATCTGATGATCTGTTCCTCTCTTCTGCCTGTCACACAATAACCCACAAAAAAGAGTGTGCCCTGGTATTACACATCATAAAACACAGAATCCTTAGGTGCAGCCTCTTCACATGGTTTAGTGGAATTCAGTGCTGTTCAGGTTGTAGAGTAACTTTGAGATAGTAAGAACCAAGTAAGTTTTATGATAGCTCAACTGTGTAAGTTAATAGAAATTTCCTTGTACAGAACATACTATCACTGGGATCGAACTTCTCTAAGGAACTGTGTTTAATGTTTGGTTTTTGAGTTTGAAAGTAGATGGCTTGTTTAAAATAAGGTGCTACAGATAATAAAAACATCAAGCAGCAGCCTGGTTAGAACCTGTGACTACTGTTCCTTTAAAGGTGTGTCCTTCTCAGATGACACATTTTATAGAAAGCAAAGAATGTAGCATTGGTTAACATGATCCCTGTGAATGAAACCTGCCAGAGTCTGTAATAACTATCAAAAACAGTACTGCAATCAGCACCCTTTCAGAAGTAATGTAGTTAGCTTTTAAAGTGTTATTCTTTTGCTTTTCGACTCTTTTAAATATATATATCTGAGTAAGATTGTTTTATAATTTCTTAGGTATGGGTTTCTCAGCTGAACTCTGTGACTCTCCAAAGTTATTTCCATATGTATAGATGGAGGGTGCATTTATATTCTTGTCTGTATTTCCATAGGTTTATTAGTTTGCATAAGGCTCATGGAAGATGGAAGCTTTCCCAGATCCATACTCTATACCACTAATCATCTCAGTATCATATTTATTTTTTTTTTATTTTTATTTTTTTTAAATATATTTTATTGATTTTTTACAGAGAGGAAGGGAGAGAGATAGAGAGTTAGAAACATCGATCAGCTGCCTCCTGCACATCTACTGGGGATGTGCCCGCAACCCAGGTACATGCCCTTGACCGGAATCGAACCTGGGACCTTTCAGTCCGCAGGCCGATGCTCTATCCACTGAGCCAAACCGGTTAGGGCTCAGTATCATATTTAAAACCTTCCTTTATATCAGACCTGGGGTCTTAGCCTTAAGGCTTTTACTCTTTGTCTTAAAATACATTTCATAATAAATTTATTTCTGTGCATTTTGTTGTTTATTTGTGTTTGACAATGCTACTTGTTTATTATTAGTGGAACCGAATAACATTTTATTCCTCAGTAAACTATCACCTATCAATCTTGATAAAAATTAAAAGTTATTAATCAGCTGTCAACTTTTGTTGCTAGTGTCTACTTTAAAAGAGTATTTCAGACATACCTGATAATGTGTAAGATTTTTTAAAATATGTTTTTATTCATGTCAGAGAGAGGGAGAGAGAGATAGAAACATCAAAGATGAGAGAGAATCACCCATAGGCTGCCTCCTGCATGTCCCCTACTGGGGATCAAGCCCACAACCAGAGCATGTGCCCTAACCAGGAATCAAACTGTGACCTCCTGGTTTGTGGGTGGGTGCTCACACCGGCGAGGCTGTAAGAGATTTTAATACACGATATAGACCAGAAAGTGAGTGTTGAATCACATTATTGAATTGTTGGCACTATATGAAAGAAAGATGTTTGATATGATGGGAGAAGTGAGAATTGCATTTTGGAAACTGATAGATCACAGTGATTTACTTTGTCAGGGAAATCTTCCTAGAACGAGTAGGTTCCTAAAGACTACTGAGAGAAAGAATGGAGTATTTTGTGGGGCAAGGGGAAGTATTTGAAAGGTGCATCCCAGAGTGGTGATGTGAAAAACTGACATAATCTCTTTTTGAAGAAGTAGGTTTTACAATGGATTATATACAGATTTTCACTTATAACATTGCTATATTGTAGAGAACATTATTTAATAATTGCATTCATTCTTTGTTTGCATTCATTTGTTTTCATTCATTTAATCAGTTTTACCAGGCAACAAAGTATTTTTACAAAGCTTATTCTTTGCCTTTAAGGAATTTATGGTAAACAGTTGATTGCCATATAGATAATTTACTAGAGGTGTGCATGACTGCTGTGCGTTCCTATGTTAGACCATAAGAAGCTCCCACCAAATGGAGAAAAGGTTATGTAAAATAAATGTAAACATAATGACCTAATTCTTAAGAGATTAGGACTTTTTCTTTGGCATTTTCTCTGATATGGGTAGCAGTATACAGATAAATATGCTTAGATATAATACTATGTATATTACCGGTTTCCCTTACTACCCAAAAGTAGAGTGTTCCTATGAAAGCTTTCGTAAGCTGCAAAAGGGAAGAAGCAATTACTTTAGGGCACATCTTACCAACAGATGCACAAAATAGCTTTTTAATGTTACTAAATTTATTGGGGTGGCTCTGGCTGGTGTGGTTCAGTTGGTTGAGCATTGTCCCATGCGTCTAAAGGTCACCAGTTCTATTCCGGCCAGGGCACATGCCCAGGTTGTGCATGCTCCATTCCAGTAGGGAGCGTGCAGGAGGCAGCCAATCAATGTTTCTCTCTCACATTGATGCTTCTCTCTCTCCCCCTCTCCTTTCCTCGCTCTCTCAAATCAATAAAAACATGTATTTAAAAAAATATTGGGGTAACATTGCTGGGATGCACAAAATAAATGGAGATAAAGCACAGATGCCCACAGACACAGTTCATAGCCATGATGGCTTGTTTCTGAGATTCTGAGTGTAGTTCCCAGGGAAGGAGCTGGGCAGGACCACTCCTAATGCTGGGGTTGTGTGATGCCTTCATAATAGCTTGCTGTAAAGCAAATGCTCAATGCTACTTTTGCCTTTTTTTCATAAAAGAGAAAATTATCTTCAAATATCTTTCCATTAGTGGAAACAGGTACACATGCAATTCTTTAGTAAAAGTGAAGCGGCATAAAGCAAACTTTTGTAAAATGGAGAGTGCCTGTATTGATCTTACCCTCTCAGAATCATTTGGACAATACCTTAGAACATTGTCTCTCCGTGCTGCTACCCTCTCTAAGTACCCCGAACATGTACTTTTTATCCTACCCCCACTGCTTTCAGTGACAGAAACCATCTCATAGTATAGAAGATTCCATTTACAGTTTTTAAACAATTTCTTCTCATATTCAATTGAGAATCAATTCTATCTACTGTCCTACTGAGGTTGGATTTTACATTCCAAAGCTACCATCGTAAACCTAGTGTAGTCTCTACATGAAACTGTTTCAGAATTTGAAGCCAGTTATTAAGTTCTTTCTGAATCTTTGATTCTACAGACATCAGATCCCCATTTTATTCCAGTTTTCCTCATATCATAAAGAGTCATTTTCCTTTGTTATGTTGTTTTGTTGTTACTGTTTTAACATCAATATTGTCAGTACCCTGAAGTGTAACATGAAGTTTGAGGAATATATTTCCTTCTTTAGTTAAAAATGTAGATAACTTTGACAGTATTACTGATGTCCCCTCTACCCAAACCCTGCCTCACTCTGGGCCTTCACCACACTATTGTCTGTGTCCATGGGTTATGCATATATGCATATAAATTCTTTGGTTAATCCCCCCCCCCCCCCCCAGCGCCTCTGAGATATGTTCCACCCATCCACATCTTTGGACCTATTTCATTATTCAGTTTATTTTGTTCATTATAGTCCACTTACAAGTGAGATCATGTGATATTTGTCTTGCTTTGACTGGCTTATTTCTCTTAGCATATTGATTTCCAGGTCCATTCATGCTGTTTCAAAGGGTAAGAGATCCTTCTTTTTTCCAGCCTCATAGTATTCCATTGTGTAAATTTACCACACTTTTTTATCCACTCATCTGCTGATGGGCACTTGGGCTGTTCTTGTGTCAGTACCAGATATTAGCTATTGTAAATTGTGCTGCTGTGAACATAGGGGTGCATATATTCTTGCTGATTGGTATTCAGGATTCTTAGGATATATCCCCAGAAGTGGGATGGCTGGGTCAAATGGCAGTTCCATTTTTAATTTTTTGAGGAAACTCCATACTGTTTTCCACAGTGGCTGCACCAGTCTACATTTGCACTAACAGTGTACTAGGGTTTCCTTTTCTCCACATCCTCACCAGCACTTGTTGTTTGTTGACTTATTGATGGTAGCCATTCTGACAGGTGTGAGGTGGTACCTCACTGTAGTTTTTTGTAGTTTTTTAAATAAATCTTTATTGTTCAGATTATTACAGTTGTTCCTCTTTTTCCCCCCATAGCTCCCCTCCACCCGGTTCCCACCCGACGCCCTGCCCTTACCCCCCTCCCACTATCCTTGTCCATAGGTACGATTTTTGTCCAGTCTCTTCCCGCACCCTCACACCCCCTTCCCCCCGAGAATTGTCAGTCCACTCCCTTTCTATGCCCCTGATTCTGTTCTATTCACCAGTTTATTCTGTTCATCAGATTTTTTATTCACTTCATTTTTAGATTCACTTGTTGATAGGTATGTATTTGTTGTCACTTTGTTGTTCATAATTTTTATCTTTACCTTTTTCTTCTTCTTCCTCTTCTTAAAGAATACCCTTCAGCATTTCATATAATACTGGTTTGGCGGTGATGAACTCCTTTAGCTTTGTCTTATCTGTGAAGCTCTTTCTCTGACCTTCAATTCTAAATGATAGCTTTGCTGGGTAGAGTAATCTTGGCTGTAGGTTCTTGCTATTCATCACTTTGAATATTTTTTGCCACTCCCTTCTGGCCTGCAAAACTTCTGTTGGGAAATCAGCTGACAGTTGTATGGGTACTCCCTTTTAGGTAACTAACTGTTTTTCTCTTGCTGCTTTTAAGATTCTCTCTTTGTCTTTTGCTCTTGGCATTTTAATTATGATGTGTCTTGGTGTGGTCTTCTTGGGATTCCTTTTGTTTGGGGTTCTCTGCGCTTCCTGGACTTGTAAGTCTATTTCTTTCACCAGGTAGGGGAAGTTTTCTGTCATTATTTCTTCAAATAGGTTTTCAATATCTTGCTCTCTCTCTTCTTATAGGCACCCCCATAATTCGGATGTTGGTATGCTTGAAGTTGTCCCAGAGGCTCCTTACACTATCTTCATATTTTTGGATTCTTTTTTCCTTTTGCTTTTTCAGTTGGGTGTTTTTTACTTCTTCAAATTTCAAATCTTTGACTTGATTCTTGGGATCCTCTAGTCTGCTGTTGGATCTCTGTATATTATTCTTTATTTCAGTCAGTGTATACTTATTTTCTAATTGGTCCTTTTTCATATCCTTGAGGTTCTCACTATATTTCTTGGAGGTTTCTAGAAGATTCTTGAAAAACCTTATAACTGTGCTTTTGAACTCTATATCCAGTAGTTTGCTTTCCTCCATTTCTTTCATTTGTGACCTGTTTCTTTGTCTCCACATTTTGGCTGCTTCCCTGTGTTGATAGAGTGGCTTTGTGTGCTAGGTGTCCTATTGGGCCTAGTGGCTCAGCCTCCCTAATTACCTGAGGTGGACACTATTGGTGCACCCCTTCATGGGCTGTGTGCACAGACTTATTGTAGTTAAGCCTTGATTGCTGTTGGTATCACTGGGGGGAATTGACCTCCAGGCCAATTGTCTGTGAGGACCAGTTGTGTCTACAATGGGAGCACTTCTGTGTTGGAGACACCCTTATGGGGCAGGACTTGCTTCAGTGAGGCTTTGGTGCTCACTGAGTCTGCCCCGTGAGTGTGTCTCTTATGGATGTGAAGAGTTGTATGGATGTTCTCACTCTGACCTCTGGGTACATTGGCTCTTGGATCTCCAAGGAGGTGCAAAGTTAGCCACTGCCTGAGGCCACCCAGCAGGAGCTACAGAGAGATCTGCAGATTCCTCCTCTTTGTTTGGGGTTTGGAGGTGCCCAGATGAGGCCCAGCTGTGAAGCGATGCAGGCTGCTGACAAGCCTTAGGCCTTCTTTTGGAAGCTCTGGGGTTCTCTGACCCAGCTGCGGTTTGACAGGTTTTTAGGCAGAGAAAGGCCAGGCCATTCGTATGCAAAAGCCTCTGTGCACAGCTTGGGTGGGGTTGTAAATTGGGTGGGGCGGGGTCTCAGGGAGTCACCAAGGCAGAGCAAACAGCAATGGTTTCCTGTCAGCCCTGCCATGATAGGTCCCTGGGTCTCTGTGTCTTGTGGCCCCATGCAGGAACAATGACTGCTGCAAGCACCTCTGAGAGAAAGCTGCCCTCACGTTCTGGCCCGATGCCAGACAGTCCAGTTTCTCTCCTTATGAGTCTGGGTCCCCAGATTCTCACCCGGAACTGGAGTTCAGAGCAGTCGGGATCTTGTATCTCCCTCCTGATTGAAAAAGACAACAGCGTACCCAGCTGCCAGCCCCTTTCGCGCACCTCCATACCTCCGCACTTCCGCAACTCTGCACCTCCTATCCGCTTCAATGTGCTTTTCTCTTTCCTTCCAGTTGTAGAATTTCCACTCAGCCAGCCTTCCCATGGTTCTGGATGATATTCGTTTTGTCTTTTAGTTGTAGTTTTAATGTGGTTGTGCACGGCAGCAAGTTCAGGTGATTACCTATGCCGCCGTCTTTGTTGTCCTCTAGCCTTTTTACCTCACTGTAGTTTTAATTTGCATCTCTATGATGATTAGATGGCATTGAGCATTTTTTCTTATGTCTATTGGACATCTGTATGTTCTCTTGGAGAAGTGTCTAGTCAGGTCTGTTGTCCATTTTTTAAATTGGATTGTTTGTCTTCTTTTGTTGAGTTGTATGAATTCTTTATGTATTTTGGTAAGAAAATAGATAATTATCTTTCCACCTTAATTTTCCATCTTAGAACTGCCCTTAAAGTCATAATTCTTGGCAGGGAAGATAAACAAAATAGAATTTGTGAGAATCTGATTTTCTCCTCTGATAAGATTTTATAATGGTTGAAAACAGAAATGGTGTATAAGGAAGGAGCTGTGATAGTTTGGCTGAGTGGATGCTGCCATGGAGAAATATGGGCCCAATATAGACAGACTTTCAGAGTTTTCAAGAGAAGGAATAAATCCGTATTTTTAAGTAAAATCTCCCAACTGATACATAGGAGCAATTGAATCTAAAATAACAATAACAGCAACAATAATAATAAGCCAAAGGTGGCATCGAGGTAACTATTTAGTGGCTGTAGCGTTACACTTGCATCCCACAGAGGACTGACCTATCTGTTGCTGCTCATTCCTACTCAAAATACATCAGTATCTCCTCACTTTCTGTATCTCTAACATTTTAGAAGCTTTTACTTTTTCTGATGTTTGGCCATCTACTCTATTTAACTAGTAACAACACAGTAGGATAATGGCTTATTTATTTAACCAAAAGCTTCTGCCTTTATTGGGAGCTATTTACATTTTACAAATTGTATTTGTTGAGCCAGGCAAAAACTGATCATTTGACTGTTTATGTTGATTCTTTTGTCCCAAAGCTAACAAACAAAGAAAACAAAGCCACAAGCCGGTTGATGAGCTAAGAGTCCCTGATGAACTGAATAAATAAATATATTCTTGAATAAGAAGAGAAATTATTAACAAAGACAGTTTACTGAAGGTTTACTGATTGCTATTAAGAGGCACACCACTGTGCTGCAGATAAATTGCTGGCTGAGAAAATACATTAAGGAAATCTGAGGAAATATAAATAAAAGTGAGGCTGTGGTTGAATTGCAAAGAAACCCTTACTTCTGTAAGAATTTATTGCAGGAGCTTTTGTAATATCCAGTTTCCCTTATTTGTTTATTATTTGTTTATAGATCATTAGCTATTTCACAAATATTATCAAGAAAGAAGCTTAATCTGAAGGGTCAGTAATCACGGCCAATTGAATATTAACCAGTAATGAAAATAAAGCATCTCTGAAATAATTTGTCAGTGAGAAATATTATTTAATTTACAAAATATTGATTTATGCACAGTTTTCAAGAGCAAATCTAGCATTTCTGTGAGGAAATCTTGTGCATAATTCATAAACATTTCTAAAATAACATTTGGAGGATTTCTTTAAGCAACATAGAAATGGTATAATTTACTCAGGTGTTCAAGTTATATTGCAAAGCTAACAATATGAAGAAACTTCTGTTAACTCTTTTAAAATAAGCAAAACTGGTCATTTCTTGCTAAATCAAAGTAAAACACACGTATGTGTAGAAATGTCTATTCATTATCTCTCACTATAAAGTGCATAGAATTTCTTTTTGTCTTTGAACGTCTCATCCTACTGGAGGAGGATGGCAGTCCCACTGGGGATCATTAGGAGCATTTCTCATGTTAGACATCTATCAGTGGGGCCTTCCTCATGCTAAATTCTGGAGCCATAGCTCACAAATAATATGAGATGCTCACAGGCATGAGGCAGGGAATAATGTCTGAGTGGAAGAAGGTCAAGGCACGGGCAAGGGAAGAGGTCAGGAGCAGTAATGTGCCCTGAGCAAGGAGAGATGATTCATTTGAAGCTGGAAACCATCACCAACATTTCATTGTCCACAGGAGGCATGTCTCAACATGAGCATTATCTGATGTTCTGACAAAATAGCTTGGCAATAATAGTGGATTTTTCAGCACTTGAAAGGGCAGCCATCATTTCCATGTTTATTTTGAAATTATTTCTATTGTTGATAACTGCAGCCTTTAAGAGAATGAGGACTTAGTAGCTAATTTGCCTATGTTGATCTTTATTGTCCCTGGGACCATAACTATTTCTACTCTCCATTCCCTTCCATGGAAAGACTCTTCCTTCTTTGTGAACCATAGAAACATTACGTATGATTTATTTTATTTCTGTTTTTTAAACTTACCTTTATTGTTGAAAGTATTACCGATGTTCCCTTTTTTCCGAATTGACCGCCCTCCCTCCCAGCCCCAGGCCTTCACCACATTATTGTCTGTGTCCATGGGTTATGCATATATGCATATAAGTTCCTTGGTTGATCTCTTTCCATCCACACACCCACCCCTGCCTTCCCTCTGACATTCCACAGTCTGTCCCATGCTTCTGTGTCTCTGGATCCATTTTTTTCATCAGTTTATTTTGGCAAGTACTTCGTGTTTGGATGTAGTGGTATTACTGATTTGATTATATTCCACACCTGCCTAATTAGGGTTCCCTGCCTTGAACCAACTTCCAATATCCTCCAATAACACTCTGGTTTTTCTAAATGCTACTAAGTGCTCTAAATTTTACTGAATGCTACTTTTGTTTGGGAACACTGTCTAGCCCCATTTCTTTCTCTCCTTTTTCCTTCCCTATTTTTCATACTAATTCCTGTTTGGCCTAATGAATCTATTCAGGTATCTCCTCCTCCAGAAAACCTCAGCTGCCCCTTCCAACCACCCACTGTAGAATTGATGCACTTCCTATGTGTTTCCTTAGCATTGTGTAACTGTGACCTTGCCCATTGTCATGCTGTGTTGCATTTGCTTACCTAGGTCTCCTTTCAGACTGTACAATCAGCACATAGCTCATTTGGTGAATTAAGAAGTGATTCAGTACATGGATTTCTTTATTTTGTTTGACTGGAGTTATATAAGGGATTATACTTCCTCATATACTTGGGTAAATTTGTATCCTTTTAGAAACAAATGAAAAATGGAAAGAAGAAAAAACCCATAATTGCCAAATATGATAATCTCTCCTGTTTTGTTTGTTTGTTTGTTTGTTTGTTTAAAAGCAAAAGTCTTGGGACAGCTTGTGGTAGAAATTATTGTAAAGCACCAAATTTTGAAATAATTATGAATGGGGTGTTCAATAGTTATGTTTTCCTCTTTCTTTTTTACTAGATCCTACAAAATGGATCAAATAGGACTTTGGAAGTCTACCTTGGCTTGGAGTTTGTAGATTTCCCTGTGATTTTTCTGTATTCTGTAGTAGGATGAGGGGAAAAAATGACTAGGCTTCAAATATGGTGGTTGTTGCTGGCTTTGAAATTGCTACCGTGTAGCTTTTTACCATGCCA
The DNA here is from genome assembly GCF_000147115.1 of Myotis lucifugus. Taxonomy (NCBI): domain Eukaryota; kingdom Metazoa; phylum Chordata; class Mammalia; order Chiroptera; family Vespertilionidae; genus Myotis; species Myotis lucifugus. Next base: position 3,623,519 of record NW_005871168.1, on the reverse strand, counting down.
TGCATGAGCTAGTTTTTTTTTTTTTTTATCATTACTATGTAGGAATTGAAACAGTTGGTATTTGGCCCACTTCCAGAATTTAAATTCTGTTGTTTTTAACCTAGGAACAACACAATGAGCTGGGTTATCTGTCTATAAGGTTTTCCTGGTCAGTGTGTCTTCCACTAGAGCAGCAATTTTCAATAGGCGTGTCCTCCAAATTTTAAAATATGGAGGACAGGGGCACTGACCTCTTTTCCCTTAGATTGTCAAGTAAAAAATTGACAACAACCTGACTGGTGTGGCTCAGTTGGTCGGAGCATCATTCCGTGCACCGAAAGATTGTGGGTTTGATTCCAGGTGAGAGAACATGCCGAGGTTTCGGGTTTGGTCCCTGGTTGGAGTGGGCATGGGAGGCAACAGATCAATGTTTCTCTCTACATTGAAGTTCCTCTCTCTCTCTTCCTCTCCTTTTCTCTCTCTCTAAAATTAATGAAAACATATACTCCGGTGAGGATTAAAAAAAAATGACAACAGCCAATACAACAATATCCATCGCATGTGAATGAATCAAAATTATACCTTTTTTTTTGTCAGATCAGCAAAGAATATATTTTTCGGTGTGTGTAGAATGTTAATAATTAGTGTATGTATGCCATGAGTTGAAAACAGCTGAAAATGCTACAGTGGAGAGGAGTGATTGTAGGTAATGGGCTTCAGAGTTCAAACACCTGCGTGTGAAATCTGACTTCACTGATAACCATCCATTTCACTTTAATAGGTTATTTCAGTTTTCCATTTCCTTATAAGTAAAATGGAAATAATTTTGGTACCTATCTCATAGGGTTGCTGTGAATGTTAAAAAATATGTGAAATGTTTAAAACATGTTTGATACGTTTAACATTTATCTAAGAGTTTTTATGTTGTTTTTATCATTGTTTTGCTGATTGGTAGTCTTTATCAAGACTTTTTTTTAAAAAAGAAACTAGTTTTTAGGATAGTTGCTTGGTATAGGCCTTGATTTATCAGCCACAAAGGGAAAAATTATCCCTACAGAGAATCCAAACTTTAAGACCGCTTACCAGAGATTGAAAAACAAAAATGACAACAGCAACAAAAAAATAAACAAACTAAATCAAAAGAAGTGAGAATGCTGTTAAGAGAAAATTTAGGGTTAATTTGACAGGTTGGAAACAGATTTCTGGGCAGATTGCTGTGCCAATGTGATAGCCATTTCTATTTCTATAAAGCAAAATATATTGTTTATGCTGTACAAAAATGCCAACAATTAGAACTATATCAGGTTGCTCCCCTACCAAAAAAAAAGTAATACTCTTAAGAGGATTAAGAGATTTGCAATTTACTGTGAATTATGTTAATCAGATTATAGATCTTTTACTTGAAGTTCAGCTCTTTAGCATTAGGGTATGGAAATTTTCATTTGGAGTGTGGGGTGGGGTGGGGACAAATATTGGAAAGTGTCAAGAATGGAGAAGAATTAGGCTAATTTGGGTAAATTCGAAGGGAAGGTAGAGATTTACTAGTAACAAACTTCACGCTTTAAATATGGCTTCTGAATCCAAAACAATGTATCCAGCTCCCCTTTTTATTATTTAAATCTTTTCTTCAAGAAACCAAAAACCAAATTAGAGCTTTAATACTGTGTTAGAAGAACTGGAGTTTTAGATGAGTCACTGTCATTGGGAGATTCAGTGTCATTTTTAAAAAATAATAGGGTGGGTAAGATTTCAGCCCCTAAAGTAACTCATTCACTTAATCAATACTTATCCCATTCTGTGTGTCTGCCCTCTCTAATCGTGGCACATCACTTGCAGTTGTGAAATGTACCCAGGATTTGTGGTAATCAGGTGTGGTAAGACATGCAGGAGACAGACAGGGGAATGACTGTTGTGAAGGAAGAAGTTCCTACAGATCCCAAGAGACAGGCGCACAGGATACCATGCAGGGCCACGCGGGAGGCATCAGGGTCTGCTTGGGGTGGGTTGGGAGGCAGAAAGAGGGGAGGAAAGCTCGGGCAAAATCCTTTGTTGTAGTTTTTATGGGACAGAATACTTGAGGCAAGGTGTGCAAGCTGAGCAGGTTTAGGATTGGATAGTTTCAATAATTCCAGCGAGGTGTGGTCTCGGGGATGGTCCCTGGTTGTCCAGAGCCTGGGTGATTAGGACAAAGAAATATTGCCCCCTGGAGTGTAAGAGCCTGCTGGTGGGGGGTAGTCAGTGAATGGGCTCTGGGTGGGTTGATTTGTTTTGAAGAGAGCGCTCTAGGGCAGATGTTTGCCATCTCTAGGAAGTGGCTGGCCCAGGAGAGGCAGTTTCTTTGTCAGAGAGCTCCATATGCCAGAGCATTAAGAATGCAGAAAATAAGAAAATATAGTTATTACATCAGTGAACTGAGTGAACTTGATTATATTACTCATATTTTTCTAGGCCTTAGTTGCCTCATCTGTAAATTGGGGGTACTAGTAATATCTACCTCAAAGAGTTTTGAGATTAAATGGTGAAAAAGGCATTATTTTCCTCATAAAAAATATTCAATAAGTATAAGTTTGAAGTCCAAAAAGGTGATATAGAAATGAACTCAGGGTTCAAACCAATACTAAGTTGCTGAGACCTAGTGTGTGTGTGTGTGTGTGTCTGTGTGTGTGTGTGTGTGTGTGTGTGTGTTTAGTAAGAAGAGATAAAATTGCCTATTTGTTGTAGGTGGCAGGAACAACACCAGGTGTTAGACCAGTGGAGTCAGGCCCCACCTGGGTTCAGCAACCTTGGTACTTGAGTTCTGGCTAGGAAAGAAGTCAGAGCCAAGACTCAGAGTATAAGAAAACATTTATTTGGCAAATCACAGCAGCGGAAGAAGTAATTGATAGAAGAAATGGGAGGAGGAAACAAGTTATTGAAGCAAAGGAAGTGCCCTAGGAACTTGGGAGTGAGGAAGCCTGGTGGGGGTGGGGGGAGGGGGGGAGAAAAGGAAAGGCTGGGGCTTGCTCCAGGGAGAGAGTGCACTGGGCCCTCCTTTCTAAGGGTTTTAAGGGTGGAGATTTTACGGGAGGTCCCAGGGGAAGATCTCAATAGGATATTAAGCAGCTGTCCAGGTGTGTTCTTTTCAGTGTCTAGGTCTCCACTGATTGATTGGTCAGTGCCATGCAGCTTGTGCTGAGATCAGCCATGACCTTGCTTATCTGCTTTTACTGCTTTTCTGGGCCTGGAGCTGAAATACAACTGAGGCCTAGATGCTATCTCTAGGGACTGAAAGGTTAGGGGTCCAAACAGCATGACCAGCTATATGCTAGGGGAAGAAAGGTCCTCCTGGGGGTGAGGTCCCACCCTACAATGCCTGTTGCTAGGCATCTAGAGCTTTTCCTGGTGACCTTCTGTACTGGCCTATCATCCTTGCTCAGCCCATGTCTGTGTAACTGCCTACCACATATTGATAGGACAAATTGTAAATACAGTACTTCTTAGGTTATCAATAAAGACATCATTTGAATTTCACAGTACCTCAAATTTACATATAAATCTCTTACTTTTAAACCTTAACACACATGTAGGTTATAAATATCACTTTATTTTATCTCTTCATATGAGTACCTTTTCTGGGAAAGCAACTGAATATTGGAGTACTGGTACTAATGCTAATTAAGTGCTAATTAGCAATGCTAATATCAGAAGAACTTTGAAGAGGGCAGGGAGAGGTGTAGGCTTTTGGTTTCATGGCCAAAGGAGAAGTCTGTTTTGTAATGTTGCTACTGGATTGCCTGTGGCACATCCACCTTTATTGTTATTTGTATTAAGTCTCAATATGCTTGTCACTGCTGGTTTGATTTTCCATCAGGGCACATACCTTCCTTACTCATGGATGCACTTACAGGCACTGTGTACTCTTAAAAATAGATTTTTTTATTGATTCCAGAGGGGAACGGAGAGAGAGATAGAAACATCAAGCATGCAGGCTTGATCCACTCTAAGAAGCCCACAATCTGGGCATATGCCCTGGGTGGGAATTGAACCCATGACCTCCTGGTTCATAGGTTGACGCTCAATCACTAGGCTAGCACTGTGTACTCTTATTCAAAACACATTCTCAGCTTCAGGATTATTTATGTCCTGATCTTTACAATAGTTTCACATCTCTGTGAGGAATGATCCATGGCTGTTTTATAGAACTAAGTACCTCCAATAGTTACCACACACTTAGCACATAGTGGGAGCTCAGTAACATTTGTTGAATAGACAAAGTTAACGTTAAGAAAAGAAGAAGCCTAGCCAGAGTGGCTTGGTTGGTTGAATTGTCCCGTGCACCTAATGCAGTGGTTCTCAACCTGTGGGTTGCGACCCCTTTGGCGGTCAAACGACCCTTTCAAAGGGGTCGCCTAAGACCATCCTGCATATCAGATATTTACATTACGATTCATAACAGTAGCAACATTACAGTTATGAAGTAGCAATGAAAACAATTTTATGGTTGGGTCACAACATGAGGAACTGTATTTAAAGGGCCAGAAGGTTGAGAACCACTGACCTAATGGTTGCAGGTTCGATTCCTACTGAGGGCACATACCTGGGTTGCAGGGTTAATCCCCAGTCAGGAAGCATATGGAAGGGAACTGATTAATGTTTCTCTCTCACATTGGTGTTTCTCTTTCTCTCTCTGTCTCTCCCTCACTCTCTTCTGTCCTCTCTCTAAGCCTGTCCTTGAGTAAGGATTTAAAAAAAAAGAAAAAAAGAAAAGTACATGTAATGAAAAATTACAATTTTAATATGCACTATTGATTTATAAAAATTATGGGGTCTGGAGTAGATTCAGGTTATAATTTAGTTTCACAAATATTTGCTGAGTAATCAGTATATAAAGTTATCTGGGATAAACACTGAAAATATAAAATTATTCAGACAAAATCCTCGTCCAAAGGACCCCAGGTTGCCTGAGCACTGATGTGTGATCTTAGGTAAGACTGGCTCTTTGTAATTACAAGCTTTCTCATTTTGAAATTAAAGTGTTAATTCATGCTGTACAGGTTCAGAAAGACTTCCTGGAAACAAGTGTGACAAAAGCAGTTATGAAGAAAGATGTTTAAGGGCAGGCCTATAAATGAGGTAATTGAATGAAGAAATTATAGGCTCACAGAATCTCAGAGTGGGGAGGAAACAAAGAGGCCTGGCCCAATGTCTACTACGACCGAAATTCATTATGTCCACCTATTAGGGCCCTATATGTGTGCCTCTTCTCATTTTCAAAGCAGCCACCCACTTACCCTGCTATGCTAACATACTTTCTCTTTCCGAATTCTCAAGACTCATCTTTCAAAGGGCTGTTTCTTCCTCCTGCCCCTCTGCCTGATTAGTCCTCAGCACATCTGAGGCAGGTCAGGCATTGTGTCTAGGAGGACATTTTGGACTTCCATCCCCTCTACCCCATCTCCCAGTTCTTCAAGTCTAGGTGAATTGGCCCTTCTCTGCTGCTGCAGGAGTCCGTGCACACCTCTACTATAAGACTACATGAATTATATTGTGTAGGGCTTTTTGTTTGTTTCCATTGTCAGATTTTGAATCAATTGAGGGCAAGGAGGATTTCTTCCTGACCTATATATATATGCCTAAGACCCAAAGCAGTGTCTTGTAATTCAACCGGAGTGTTTCATTTATTGGGGTGAACGATTAGAGACATAGCCAATGTGAAGCATAAAATAATAATCTACTGCTACTAGAGTAATTTATTCACTTATTAAAGGCTTTAAAAAGACCAGGCACTGTACTGGGTGGAAATAAAAATAAAAACAACAACAAAGGTTTTATTCTGGTCCTTTATGCAACTTACATGCTCTCAGTCAGAGGAAACAATACTTTTTAAAAAATATTTTTAAATTTTTTATTAGAGTTGAGGTACAGTATAGTTTCAGGTGCACAACTCAGTGATTGGACATTTATATAACTTACAAAGTGATCATCCTGATAAATCTAGTACCTGTTCCATATATAGCTATTATAATATTATTGACAACATTTCCTATGCTGTACTTTACATCCCCATGACTATTCTGTACCTGTTTTTTTAAAAAAAATTCTTATTGTTGAAAGTATTACATATGTCCCCTTTATCCCCCCATTGTCCTCTCCCAGACCGCCCCTACCCCCAGCCTAGGCCTTCGCCCCACTATTGACTGTGTCCATTGGTTATGCTTATATGCATACAAGTTCTTTGGTTGATCTCTTATCCTCACTCTCCCTCCCTCCCACACACCCACCCTCCCCTGCCTTCCCAGTGAGGTTTGACGGTCTGATCAATGCTTCTATCTCTGGATCTATTTTTGTTCATCAGATTATGTTGCTCATTATATTCCACAAATGAGTGAGATCATGTGATACTTATCTTTCTCTGACTGGCTTATTTCGCTTAGCATAATGCTCTCCAGGTCCATCCATGCTGTTGCAAATGGTAAGAGTTCTTTCTTTTTTAAAACAGTGTAGTATTCCATTGTGTATATATGCTACAGGTCTTTTTTTTTTAATTTAAATTCTTTATTGTTTAAAGTATTACAAAAATCTCCTTTTTCCCCATTGACCTCTCCCCAGCCACTCCCACCACCCAGCACATGCCCTCACCGCCCTACACAGTTTTTTAATTCACTCATCTGCTGATGGGCACTTAGTCAGTTTCCAAATCTTAGCTATTGTAAATTGCGCTGCTATGAATATAGGGGTGCATTTATTCTTTCTAATTGGTGTAACAATCAATACTTTTAAAAAAAATACACTGATGTTGAGGACCAAATTTAAAATTATCCCCTACCTCCCCCAAAACAAACTGTGGAGTGGCTGTTACTTTTTTTGACAAAGTTGGAGTGAGGGAAAGAGAAAACCCTACATCAGGGTTTTTTCAGCTTGGCACTAATGCCATTGTGAGTCATATTATTCTTTTTTATGGAGGCTTTCCTGTGCCTCATAGGATGTTTAGTAGCCTCCGTGGCCTGTATCACTAGATGCCGATAGCATCCTCCCAGTTGTGACAGGGGAAAATGTCTCCAGACATTGCCAAGCCTCTTAAGCTAAAAAAATGCCTCTAGTTGGGAACCACTGCCTTACATCTACATGAAGATACTCATCAAAAGAGTCCATCTGGTAGAATTACATTGAGCTACCCCTTAATGTCTATTTGCCTGTTAACCTGTTTCTATGGAAATCATACACATATAAACATGCATGTGCATATATATACATATACATATGTATATAGAGATATATACATATATATGTATCTCTCTCTCTCTCTCTCTCTCTCTCTATATATATATATATATATATATATAATATGTATCTGTGTGCACACAAATAGTATTTTTCTGTATTCTTGCAAAGAAAATTGTAGATATTTAGAGAACAAGCAGTGACCAGTTAGCCGGCCAATATGGTTTTATGAAGGAATGAATCTTGAAAGTTGTGTGTGTGTTTGTCTCGCTGGCTCAATTCAGTGTTTTTTGTATTGATTTTTATTGAAGTGTGTTTTATTAATACATCAGAAAAGCTATTGCTTATAGACTAAATTTACCAGTGTGAACTGGTCAAATCCTCTTCCATGAAAATGATATACTTTAAGAAAAATCAAGGGAGATGGGGTAATGACTTTGGGGAGGATTTGCATTAGATAAAATAGTCAGAGAAAAATTTGAAGAGGAGACACTTGAGCTGAGATTGAAGGGACAAGGATGAATGTAGGAAACCATGAGGAAGAAGCGCTAAGGTTTTGATGTAGGAAAAGCTTGGCTAATTAGAGGAACAGAAGGGACAGTTTGGCCAAGTATGGCGATAGGGGGGAGATGGTTGTAAAATGTCATCACTTGACAGCCTCCTGTGCCAATTGGCAGAGGTGGTTTATTTTATTTTGTTTAAAAATTTTTAGGCAACATTTAAAAATTGAGGTTTCACATAAAAATCCAGATTTCTAGCTTCTCTTGAAAAATTAAATGGTCTGATAACTTCAGACTCTCCCTTGCATTTGGAAGCTGTCACTGGGCACTGGATTGAGGCTACCCTTCAGGTAGCCCCCCTACAGCCTGGTTTCCTGGTTCTCTCTACCCATATTGCCCAGCCAGAGTTGCCATGTTAATTACTAACAGTCACTTTTCACTCTCTAATTTAGGGACTTGAAGGGCCTAGTAAGGATTTATTTTTATTTTTATTTCAAGTGAATTTAGGTCCTATTAAGCTCAAGAGTACTGTGATCTGCTTTAAACATGGAAAAGATTACTAGCATGCTCTGGAGGAATGGGTTATCGAGGCAGGAGAGAACATGGAGGGACAATTAGGAGGATGCTACAGACAGGGGTTGATGGTGGCTTGATTTGGGGTAGTGCCAGGGAGATGGAGAGAAGTGGTCTCGGGTCTGTGTCGCTCCTTTTCAGGTGCATGATTCATGCTGACGTGACCAGCCCTGGAGCGTAGGCCCCAAGGGTGATGAGAATGGGCCCTCTGAATTTGGTCTACAGAGCAGTTCTGATGCAAGGATTTGGATTATCCCTTGCAGGTAGAAATGAATGATCTTGGTGATGGATTTGCCATGTGGGGGAAGCAACAGTAGTTAGGGAAAGGAAAGATTATCATTAATTACCCACTTTGATTTGGATTTCCTTTGTTTAGTTACAGATGGAACTTATTAGAATTAATTTGTGTCAGTATGAAAAGTATAAGGTGCCCCACATAAGACAGCAGAATGGACACTTCTGGCTCTGAGTGTACAGCAGTCGCTCCCTTCCATCTGGTGCTCCAAACGAGTGCCATATGAAAACTGTCCTGGTGGTTTGAATGTATGGATTCATGTCTGCGAGGTATTTATAAACACGCGATCTGAATTCCTGCCCCTTCTAGCATTTTAATGGCTTCACATTAAATGGTAGGTCATTATACTTTTCACTGAGACAGTGAAGGGTGATTAACTCCGTCTGGGTTCAACCAGTGTAATTTTAGACGCTACAAATATTGTTACAAGTCAGGTTAAGGTTTAAAGGTGAAAGTATAGTGAAGCTTGACTGAATGACTTTTACAGCATGGAGTTAATGTACACAAACAAAGAAACCCTTGTTTTCTTTCCATTAGGGTGCGGAGAGTAAACGACTTGCTTGTTATGGAGAGGGAAATGTGAAAATTAGGTTGGTCTACAATAAAATCCGTGCCGTGTGAATCCATTTATTCTGTATTTCAAGTGGAAAGTTCTTTTTAAAGCCCTGTTTAATGTTGCTGAGATTCAGAAACTTTAGACCCTGAATGCCTACCCTTTGTTGAGATAAGACTACCCTAACAAATGGTATCAACACATTTACTATCTTTTATTCAAAGAAGGCAATTTAGCACAATAAAATACACCAGCACAGTCTTACAGGGGAAAATTGCCCTTTTCTCTCCACTGGCTGTTTTTAATAGGCCCACCTCCCCCAAATGTTTCCATTTCTCTCAGTTCCTTTAAATACTTTGAGTAATTTGATATGGTCTTTTCCTTTTCACTGGTTGGATTCAAAACTTGGAGACTGGATTTCAGTAAAGAATGGAGTTTGGGGGCAGAGGTTGCTTACTATGACCCAGGAATGGGATTTAGAAGGCCTAAAGCTTCCTTTTGAAGCTGTGTTTATAATCAAAATCAACCTTAAAGGCAGGGGGGAATAAAGTTGGATGCTTTTGTATACAACTTTCACCTAAATGACTAGAGATTTTGAAGCTGCTCTCGTGGAACTTAAGGTAATTGCTGGAAATGATAATTTAATATTCGAAACATTTAAAAAGTCCTGATATCTAATAAGTTGGCCAGTCTTTTGTCTTAATACTTAACACTCTTTTTACTTAAAAACATTTTGGCTGTACAGATTTCAGCTGTAAACTTTGAAGGATTTAGGGTATATTTTGTTTTTACAGAAATAGAGTAGATTTGACTGTTTGGAGGTCCTGGAATAAAAACTGAGAGGAATTAACAATAACAGGCAAAGTAAATAGCTTTCATTTGGGCTAACAGATACTTTAAAATACAGCAGCCTGATCTGACATCATTCAAGTTGTGAAGGTTGGGGTGAGATGAGCAGGTCTCCTCCCTGAGGTCATGGTGGAAGTGCAAAGGTCAGGGCCTTGCACTGAGCCTTGTGTCAACAGCTTCATGCACTAATAAGTCTCAGGACTGATTTGACTGGGTTCAACTATGTATATAAGCATATTATGCTCTTTCCTCAACTTTAATAAAAATATGAGTAAGGGCAGATTTTTAGACCTTGTGTTGCTGTCTAAAGTGGACTGAAATTCAAGGAATTTACAATTATGAAGGAGAAAAAAAGTCTCCTTAAAATAAAATTTAGTAAAGATTTGCATATGCGTGTTAAATCAAAGATTGTGTGTGTGTGTGTGTGTGTGCATACTCGTCTATGTGCTTATACATGCACTTGTGAGCATCTTACTTTGTGAAATTAATGTTTTTATACATACACATGTTGCCTGATTCAAGAACATGAAGTAATTTTACTTTATTTGGCTTGAGTATAGTCCTCCTGTGGTCAGAGATGATTTCCTGATGACATTAGTGATTTAAATTTAGTTGGGTTCTGTGATGGTGGAGATTAGCACAGAAGCACTGAGAAAGTCCTAATACTTAGATAAATTATTATCTAGCTTTTGTCCCACTCTGTGACAAGCAGGATATATGTACTCTCAATCTACAGCACAAATCTTGGCATGTTCTTTGGTCCTCACAGCTGCTTTAGTTTCTGGTAAAATAAAAGAATCTGATCTATTTAAGAGCTTTCCTTGAACAAGGATTTTTGTTGCTCTGGGTAGCACTGGATATACACAGAGATGCTTGAACTAATTGGATGTCTTCTAGCTTTCAGATAAATTTGTCATCACATATTTTTTAAAGACTGTGATTGAGATCAAATGAGTTTCTTGTGCCTGCCCTGGTCTTGACTTTAACATTCTAGGCGGAGTTGACCCAGGGCACAATTCTAAGGGTATTTGTATTCCACTTAAGTAGTGACCCTGAAGTTATACAGCTTTTGCTGGCAAGTCACAACAAACCTTGATTCACGCTGCTTTGAGCAATAAGTACATTTGTTATGTAATATGAGTAGAAAACTAGGGACATAGCTGCTCAGAGATGTCATCCAACCCATGTTCTCACTGCCTCTCAACTCTGCTGTCCCATGTGCCCCTTCATCTTAGCACTACTCCTCTAGTTGAGGCAACATGGCTGCTGGTAGTAATTATGGGTCCTTACTTTAATTACAGCAGTAGTGAGAGGAACTTCTCCTTCAGCTTAATAAGTTCTTCAGTCTGATTGAGCCATCTTCAAAAAAATACCAAATTTGGACCAATAAATGTACCAGGGATGTGACATGTGGAGGTTGGCTTAAGCAGCTGGACCTGGATTTGGGATCACCTTCCCCTGAGATATGTTGGTGAGAGGTGGATACCTGATAATATAAGGGTCATTAGGAAGGATTATGCCAACCCCATTCTTTGTCAAATAAATTTATTATAACGAACACCCATTAGCGGAAAGTACTCTCCCAGAGTGTTCTGTTATTGTATTCAAAAATAATTTTCCTCCCACCTTCTAAGTTCTTCTAGCTGGGCTAGCAATCCAATCAACAGAGAATGATTAGCAGGAGACAATGTGCAGAATTTATTAAGGATGTACATTTGGGGATGCCATAAGATATGAGATCTGAATATACTTTGGACACATAGGGTTTTTATGCCATTTTGTACAAAGTAGAAGGAAGTGGGCTCTGGAATTTCAAAAGGAAAGTAGATGATATACAGGTAAACAGAAAGAACAAACATATGGTAAATAAATTATTGCTGGGCCACCCAGAAACAATTGGACAGAGAAGAAAGTTCAACAAACAGATTATGCTTTCTGTCTGCCACATTTAATTCATATGTTCCCTTCCTGAATTCCTTTAGGCAGGTAAGGCAGGAGGGCTAAATTTTAGCTGAGTCTTTTGCTTCTTCATACCCACCTTAAATCCCCAAAAGACATATCTTGGGGTGGCGAAATTTTGGCCCTCCTCAGTTCCAATCTGGACCGTTTTCTCTATAAGCTTGCTGGACAGTTTTCATTTTAATTTTAGCCATAATTTTAAATTTAGTCATAATTTTAATCTCCATGAACATGCTATTATCCTCTGATTATTTCATTTTCATAGAATTATTTTCTTGTTTTGCAGATGTAATAACTTCTTGAATATTTCTGAATGTATTCAGAAATAAGAGTTTATGTTCTCCCCTCCAGGTTTTTATTTTATTTTTTATCAATGATGCTTGCATTATCTTCACTTCCTCTGGGGTCAGTTTTTAATTTTTTGTAATATTGGCCCTTTCATCTCATTCTGCGACTTTTCTCATATGTCTGGTAACTCTTGTAGAAATGGGACTGTATAGTTAATAAAAGTCCGCCTAGTTACAACTGATTCTCACTTGGAAATCTCACTGGGAGTTCTGTGTGAGGTAAAAGAAAGTGAGCCTTTGCTTTAGGGGCATCAATCAAGTAGGAAGGCTGCACTCAGACTGTAGGATCAGTCACTGTAAGGCTTACGCCTGGTTTCACAGGGCAGGTTGTTGAGTTCCGCTGTGTAAGGGTCAGCTTTTTTTGCTGGAGGTAAATGCCAGCTGCTTGATTATGCCTGCATGCGAAGGAGGGGTAATGGGGAAAGAGTTGCCCTTATACAGACCTTTCATTAATCTCCCTGCAGATGGGGGTCTTGATTTCCAAGGGCTGGCTCTGAAGACTTCTACCTTTTCCAGAACCTATTTAACATAGATTTTAAACTTCAAATTCCTGAAACACTCCTACTTTCTTCCCTTCAGAAATGTATTAATATATTTTGTTCATTGGTGACACCCATCCTCTACCCCACCTCAGAAATTTTATGCTTTTATGTCAGTGGTTGCTTAAAGAATGGAGGCACACATAGCCTGACATGCCATTTTAATCAACTTGCTAATACCATGAATAATATAATGCATATTTAGATTTTAAGTGTAGATTATTACTTGTAATAATAACACAGTTGGTTGTAATATAGTGCTAATATTTCCACAGGGATTTATTAGACACCTAAATGGAACAAGCACAAACTGATTACTATTGCAAAAGCAATTCAAAGTGTATATATTTTAACTGTATGTGCAACATTTTATTTCATCAAGCTTAATCAGATAGATTAATTTATAAATAGTTAAGTTCAGGATTGACTTATCTTCCTGTTCTTTCATTCATTCAACCAATACGTATGGAACTCTATGGAGTGCTAGTTAATGTGATATATAACTTCTTTGTGTATTAATATTTAATCAAGTCCTGTTTAATTAAAGGACAAAAACTGACAGTGAATTTTGAGAAAAAAATGTACATACCTACTGGTTCTAGAGTGAGCTACTGTAAATTTACCTTTATTACTAATGATTCTGCTGTGTCAGATACAGCACTTGTAAGTGATAATCATTCAGTAAGTACATATTGGAAATATAAATGCAGTCTCATTGCTCTGTTATTAGTAGCATATTAGTGATACTGTGATGACTTATTTTCACTTTTACTTATAATTAGCTAAAGAAGAAAACTGACATCTTAGTCAGGAAACTGACCCAGGTTAATTTAAATATATGCTGGTGTGGGATTTTCTTTTCTTTTAACATATTTTATTGATTTTTTACAGAGAGGAAGGGAGAGGGATAGAGAGTTAGAAACATCAATGAGAGAGAAACATCGATCAGCTGCCTTCTGCACACTCCCTACTGGGTATGTGCCCGCAACCAAGGTACATGCCCTCGACTAGAATCGAACCTGGGACCCTTGAGTCCGCAGGCCGATGCTCTATTCACTGAGCCAAATCAGGGCATAGTGTGGGATTTTCTACTGTTCTGTGTAAATGCTGGAGGAAGTGCCCAATTTAGAAAATTCTGAAATATTTGCTGAAGATGGTTTCTCTCTATATTCTCAAGGATTCAATATGATCAAATTGTCAAAATGGCATAATGCCAATCAACAATGATTGAAAGAATATTAAAGGGAAAATTCTAGTATATTAAATATTTTCTTAGGAAACTTTCTTAAAAAGTACTTAAAGTATTTAGTTTAAAAGGAACTATCCAATGTTGGCAGATGATTTCTCCTTTCTTTTCTTTCCTGTTTTTCTACAATGATTATTGTTATCATTAAATATCATCAAGCCAAAAGGCAAATACTTTGTTTTAATACTCTTTATACAATTCGTGCACGGGTAGAGTCCCTAGGCCTGGCCTGTGATCAAGGGCCAATCTTCCCCGGCTGCCGGAAGTCTCCCATTTTTGGTCTTCTGCAGGTTGCCCTTGTGTGTGGGGCGACCTGGCGGGATGATGGGGGGGGGGGGGCCCACGTGCTCACACCTACCCTGGCCAGGCACCGCCCACGTCTGCCACCTCCCACCCCCAGTTTCCTGTTCCCCATCGGGTGATTGGAGCCTGCTGGCCAGGGGTAGGGACCGAGAGGTTGGCCGGCAGGCCCCAATCAAGTGATTGGGGCCTGCAGGCTGGGGGCAGCTCCTGCGTTGAGCATCTGCCCTCTGGTTGTCAGTGCGTGTCATAGCGACCGGTTGTTTCACCATGCAGTTGATTTGCATATTACGCTTTATATATATATATATATATATATATATATATATATATATATATATATTTATTTTCGCTTTGCACAGAACTCTTAGACTTCTACTAAATTATCTATTATATTCACTTATATTTAAACAATCTGAAAGAGCACTAAAGGTTTTTTAGAAAAATAGATTTTTTTTCTTAGAAAGTTAGTGAATAATCAACAGTGACTGTTAATTTATACAACAGAAGATGAACTCAGGCAGCTGTTTTCTGTTTCTATACACCCAAGGCAGCTAAAACTCAGTGTTATAGCCTAAATAAAAGGAGGTTTTTTGTTTTTGTTTACCCCAAGAGAAGGCTGTTTTTCTTTGTAAAAAACAGTTAATGTCTTATTTGTAAAGCTTTATTCTCAGTGTCATTTTTCTTTGTATATAACAAGCAATGGACGTCACATTCCTCCTAACTCAAGATATGTGATACATGCATGGTCTTTCTATACCAGTGTCTTTCCTAAGGACCATAATTTCATTATTATCCAACTATTAACAGTTTCCATCATTTTCTTTGTAAAATAATTGCTTGACAATTTTGATGAAATGTAATGGTCAACTTTAAAAGTTTGAAAGAAATAGACAAGAAGAATAAACCTTGAAACAGTCCCAAAACAGAGTCTTATGGTTGTGAATCAATTCAGGTCCAGAAATAATGTACCATAGGATACAGTTTAAAAGGGGTGATATTAAATCTGATTTGAGTAAATATTTTTTCTTTCTGAATATGTCAATAATTATCTTGGGCCCAGTTATGTTTCATGCTTCCAGCAGGTGGAGATAAAAGGTTTCTCTCAATGATGCTAGTCATCTGGTGTGTCTAATAAGGACAAGATTAGACCACAAAAATGGGAGACTTGAGGATTTCATTGTGGAAGTTAGAGCAGGCCTCATTCTTTTTCCATTCATGCTGATTGAAGTGAAAGTTCCCCAAAACTGGACTAGCTAGAATTTTCTGCCAGTCTTGTCATAAACACATTTTCCTTCATAGAAAGTTGTCCAATTGATATGAACACCCTGACTAATAGGGAACATAGAAATAAATGATAAATGTATGAGAAAAATACATGAGCAGCAAGATTTAAATTTCACTTTCAAGAGGAAAGAGCATTTGGACAATTCTGTGTACAATCATAACTTTTCCCCAAGATTCATTTTAGTATCCTAGATGCTAAAGAAAACATTAAGATATCTATTTACTCATCAGATGTGATTAAGAGAATATACAAGGTATATAGATAATAAGTGAGTTCACTTGTTTTGTTCATCGATTATTTATTATTTATCTTTGGTTTCAGTTCTAGGCATTTGGTGACTTAAAATATATAACATCTTTATAGCATGACTCTTGCCTTAAGGAGTTTTATGAAGGCAAGACCCAGAGATAATGAAAGTGTTTTAAAACTATAAATGTTTTAACAGGATCACATCCACTTTGTAGAAAACGAACATTGACCCAAAGGGGTGATCACAGGTCCACCTCAGAGGCCGAAAGTTTTACCACCCAGTTGTTATATTTTCCTCATTCTGATTCCCTGTATTTTACTGCCCGTATAATTCCGTGAGGGGTAAGAGTCCCCTCTCCCCACTCTGCTGTGTATGTTGTTTTTATTTATTTCATTTGGGTTTTTTAAAGGTAGGGTGCAGTTACTTAATTTTGCAGTATAGCTAGCTCCAAGAAAATATATATACTACTTCTAATTTTCATCCTCTTTTCTTCCTATATCCTTACTCTGTATTTGTGGCAAGAAACAAGAAAGGAAGCAGTTTTTTCCTCCCAGTCAGAGCACTTGGTCATGTTTTGGGGAAGAGGTTCGTTAACATTCTGAAACACTGCTGTTTTTTATTGCCAGTAAATGTTTTTACTCACTAGTGAAAAGTTTGTAAATAGGCACTGTTTAAGAAAACAAAGAGATAATAAGTACTCAGACTTTTCCCTTCAAGTTCTCTATACCTAGGAAAATGCATTGGTGATCTCAGCTCTCCTGAACAATAGTTGGGATCACAAAACCACTACTCATCATTCAGCTCGCCTGGCATAATTAGTGGCTTTGACTGAAAGGAGACCAAGCGGTATTTAGAATGGAGGGGAAAGCTTTCTTTTTTCTTCCTTATTCCCTGTTATTCAGAACCAAGCGTGCATATATTCCAGAAGGCCAGGGTTGCAGCTGAACACATAGCAGCCTTCCATACCTGTGTTCAAATGAAATGTTTTCTCTGATGGGACATATGAAGGACACTCCATTAAAAGTCTAACAGAAGCAGTGGAGTTTGTGCACCAGGCTGATGGTTGGGAAACATTTTCTGTTCCTTCAGGAAAGGCAAGTAGTGCTGAACCATCACTGTTGCCTGCATTTGATCAGCTTGGGACACATGAATAGTTGTCATTGAAGACCTCTGTCTGAGATTCGAGAGGCAGGATTTGGCCAGCATGGTTGACTGGTTATACCCACAACTCAGAAGGACTGGGTTTTATTCTTTATTTTTTCATTGAATGCTGCCATGGGCAGTATAACCTATGTTGATAGTAATTGCTAGCAACCCAAGCATGTTAGAATATGCATTAACTCTTTTGTTTCCTGGTGGTAATTAAGGGTGGCTCCAGAGCACCAAATGGTGAGGTGATGGCTTGAAATGCTCTTTCTACAGCCCTTTCCCTGAGATCATTTCCTTTTGGCTCAAAACAGCATCATTATCAGGGTTCTTGTTTTCTTGGACCTTTCTGTGAACTCCCCCTCTGATCGCCATTTTTTGCTGATGTCTTTTTCATGATCATTATCTTCATGCTACCCATTTACAGCTTAGTACTGGGCTCTCTGCTGCTCCTCCTTCTCCTATGGTTATAGTTTGCAGTATCCTATAACTTGAATTTGACTAGGAGCGCTGATATTTGAATAGGCAGACTTTGCATAAATTCTTAGCAGCACAGATTTCCCAGACTTTGTTAGAAATCCCACCTTTATTACTATCTGCAAATATTATTTTGAATACTCCATACAAATAATAATTTATAATAACAATAAACAAAATAAACAGGACAAAAAAACTTTAAAAATGTCTAAGATGGTTGTCCCTGACAATTGGCAGTTTGGGTTGTTACAACTGGATACCAACATCTAGCAAAGGGTGCTGCTAAACATCCTATAATACAGACCACTTCTCACAACAAAGAGCAATCCTGTTCAAAGTGTCAGTGTGGCTGTTTGAGAAACCCTGGTGGAAGATAAATTATTTATCTTCCCCATTCAACCTTGACACCTTAAAACATTGCCTTTAATACTAATACTTCCACTTTTGGGGGACCAAGATTGGTGTAGTTATCTGCATAGTCTAATTCACACTTAAAGGATGAGAAAGACAAAAAGGATGTGATATCACTTATATATGGGCTCTTAGACAATGGTTGTTACCAGGGCTTGGGGATGAGGGGTTCGGTGAAGTTGGGAGGTCTTGTTTCAGGGTACAAACTTGCAACTGGTAGTTCTGGAGATTGAATGCACAGCATAGTGATTATTGTCACCAGTACTGTATCATATACTTCACCTGCTAAGAGAATAGATCTTAATTGTTCTAACCACAAAAACGAAATAATTATGTGACATGATATAGGTGGTAGCTAACGCAAGATGGTAATCATAGTACAATATATAAATGTATTGAATCAACACATTGTGTAGTGCCTTAAATTTACACAATTATATGTCAATTAAATCTCCCCACCCCCCAAAGTTGGCCGTAGATGGCACTAAAAAACTTTTATGGGTTTTGTAATTCATTTATAGTATTTTTCGAACATGATTATTACTGACCTTTTGTCTGTACACCTCTCACATTTTATTGTGAACCTGATGTTTATTGAAACAGCCCCTTGACTTGCTTCTCTCCCTCTGACCTCCCTTTTTTCATTTACCTTCTGTATCACAGCAGCTGTAGTTTGGGGAAGGTGAGTTTGCAGTGACTTCTGCTTTTCTGCATCTCCTACATCAGTATAAAATAATGGCAAATAGCTCTGGCTCAGAGTCAATGCTTCAACTCATCGCCTTGGTATCCATCCCTAGTTCCACTTTGATCTGTAAAATCATTGTTGTCAACATTGTCACAGTTCACACATGAGATTATTGGAAAAAAGAAAATGAAATATTAATAAAGCATAGCACAGTGTCTGGCACAAAGCTTTGATATTTAATTTATTTATATTACTGGGATTGTCATTAATTTTTTGTTGTTATGCATGGATAGCATGCATGCATATCATGGATTCTCCTAACTATATGTTTATTTATGTCTTTCACCTTGAATTTGCCACCTCCAGATTACAAATAGTTTGTATCAACTTGAGCCAATTGCCCTTAAAATTTTGTTCTTAAAACCTTGGCTTTCTCACTTTCAGTAGTCTTCCCAGTTTTATAACACCCTTACCCCTACTCCATCTGCCTTCCAATTTAACCTAAGACTGTCAGCTTCTCAATTATTTAAATACTCCAGTAATTGTATTTATAGTTGAGATTGGTCACAAGTATTTACATCTTTCTTTTTCTTCACTGAGCCTCTTATGTTCCTCTGTGTTACAGAAATAGTGGCTTTTGTTGCTTAACTTTTAGTAATTTCCTATGTTATTCTCTACAATGCCAAGTATGATTCATTCATTGAAAAAAAACCATTATGAGTTCTGATTGACTAATCTATCTTTTTATTACATTGAGTTTGAGTATTAGGATCTTCTGGCAATTTGAATACAATTTTTTTTAAAATTAGTATCAAGTGTCTCGATCTCTGGGATTGAGAAAGAGATGCTATAAAAGTCTTCCAAGAATTCTCTGTGTTTGTATTTGAGCAACTGAGGGGGAAAGATAGTGTAAGTGGTCATTTAACATTGTTTCTTTGTTTCCTTTAGGAAATTGGCCAGAAGATATGTATATGAAGGGATGAGGTGAAAAGAAAGGGTGTAAATTTGCTCTTTAGGTGCTACTTTTTAATTTCAAATTTCCATTTATCAGTTATTTCATTCTGATAACTGTGATTAGCATAATAAATCCCTTCCTAGGGGCAACTGTGTTCTTATCTGTAAATGTAAAAACTACAAAAACAACAGCCATTGAGCTCACACTTGGCACTTGATAAAAATGCTCAACTCTTGCCATATAAATGTTTTTAAGTCAGCATTTTTTCTATTTTTATAATTTTGAGAGATTATAATTTTAAGAAAAGAATTTAATCTAGTTGCTGTCATTTGTGTGTAGGAGTATGTATCTTTACAGCTGTTTATAATGATACAAACATGCTTAGTATCTGACTGCTTTAGGGATAGGAGAAAAGGGGAGTTGTTCAGTTTTGCAAGATGAAAATTTCTGGATATCTGTTTCAGAAAAATCTGAATGTACTTTTTTGAAACTTAAATGTAAGAATGATTAAGATGGTACATTTTATGTTAAGTGTTTTTACCACAATTAAAAGAAAAAAGTTCAGCATTTGATCTAGGCCTGAATGCCTTCCTCACAAAGCCATTGCTTAGTGAGGCTGTGGTGGGGGTGCATCTCAGCAGTCACTAAGGAGGGAGATGATAATAAACCTGCCTCCTGATTACTGAGAGATTTAAATGAGATAATGTGTGTGAGGTGCTTATTATAGTCTCTCACTGGACAAATGTGAAACTATTGCTATTATATAGAATAAAATGTACTATAATATACTATCATTTATTTAATTATACGGAATGGTATAATGATTAAGTGCACAAACTCATTGCCTAATTACCAGCTATATGAGCTTGGGAAATTTTAATTTCTAAAATTCCTTGTGTTCATGAGCTTTCTCATATCTATAATGGATAAAACAATAATATCTATTTCATGTGGTGGCTGAAAGGATTGGATAAGTTAATACATACAAAACATATGCTATGTTTTATATGTGTCATTATTATCTTACTCTGATGATTTAGAAGGTAATGATAGTTTGGGATGTCAGTAGTGGTTTATAGTTTTAAAGTAATATATATTTTAAACTCACTAATTGCTCCCAATTATTATATATTTTTATTTAATATTATCTTTCTTAATGGGTGATTTACAGCTATATTTACCAGGGGTGTAATTCTTACACATTCCTGTGGACTGAAGTGTTTGGAGGAGGCTTATAGAATTAACACATAGCT